>NW_027155147.1:0-46733 GCF_002600585.1 Cystoisospora suis | reverse complement strand
AGCAAGTAGCAGCAGGAGGTTGGAATACGCGACGGGCGACGTAGACAGCGGAGGCGTCGCGTCGAAGAAATCCGCAGGCCACGTCCCAAGTGACGGAGCCCCTAGAACGGTAACAGCCGGAGCGATGGCAGAGACCGGAGCAAAGTAATCTTTTCGTAAAAAGGTTTCGGGGAGACGTTGTGGTAGTGCCTCCGTAATGACGGCCGGTCATCTACTATCTACCTTGTGACCGTTGATGCACAGTAAACTACCGCGTATCCGAGACGTGTCGGTTAAACACTCAGCAATTCTCCTGCCGTTGCCGATAACGACTTCGGCTCGGCGGGGGAATTACTTGCTGGTGGCCACAGTCGCCACGGTTGCGTCCCGCTACACTGACCAGACTCAACGTTCTCTTGTGAGCTGCGGTTAGGCGGTTGCCAGGTCGCCGGATCAACGGCCGGTAACCTAGTGTTAGATTGTGAGATATGGTTTCTCGCGCACTTTGGCCCTCCTGTTTTCTCTGACGCACCGTGAGGGTAGCTTTGGTCAGACTACAGTTCTCCACAGAAGCCGTTAAGTGGCAGAAAGCGCATCGGTGGGAAGGGTCGCAACAAACAGCTTTTCCCGTATCAGAGTTAGCACTTGCCTGGGGCAGTTGCAGTCCAGCATTTTGTACATCGTCGCTCACTTCACTTACGTACGATCGTCGTGACGAGGGTCGACTGACCTACCGGCTGAGAACGCTACGCGACACGCGGCTCCGGCCTTGTCCACGTGCACATGCCTCCCTCTGCTGGGGTGTCGTGGGCTGGAGCTGTGATCTGTTTCCTGCAAAGACATAAGGGACCATCCCTTGTCGTCTTCATACCGTTTTTCGGTGTGCTGCCGATCACGGAACCATCAAGGACCGGAAAGCATTTGCCAGCGGTACGCTCTGTCGCTAATGGATTCGGCCTGGCCGCCTCCCCCAGCGGAACCCGCAGTCTGCTGTAAGCTGCAGCAACTTCCGCACGTATCTCGCCGTTCGTTGTTATACACGGCGTGGTTCTGCCGTGCCTCTGGACGCAGCGATTTCGAGCGGCTTGTTGACACTTCGCATGCAACCGGTCTCTGGAGCGGGCCTTGCTGGCAAGAAACGCGGCCTTCTCGGCTAAAATCGACCGCACAGATAGCTGCCGCACCCGGTGAGTCGTGGCGAAACATTGGAGGGGAAGTTTTCTTCACGCTCATCTTCTCACATGCCCTTTCGAGGCAGGACATCCGGGAGTGCCGAGCTTTCAAACGTAATGCTCTGGAGCTCGCGCCTTCTTTGGTTTGCCAGCTCGCCGGCTCACACGAAAAGCTGTACGACTGGGCGCACGAGAAAACGATTCCTGTGCTTATACACTTCCTGTGCCTTTTCAATTTCGACTCGAGTTCGCGCACGGATGTTTGTTAAACCCTGGAGAGGTCACCGTCCCGTTTTCCTCTCCTGTGCTTTGACGCACAACGAAACACGGCTTGACATTAGGGAGTTCAGGCTTGACATCTCCTCAAGATGAGCTGTACACCATCGTCTTCGCTCGTGGAGCTGTACTCAGCTCTAGTTTCTGAGGGGCGGGCAGCCTCAGAGGATGACTACAATTTTGCTTTTTCTCCCTTCAGCGTCAGCGCAGCGTTGGCGATGCTTTATTACGGGGCGGCAGGCACGACGTATGAGCAGATCAAAGGCGCGTACTTCAGGGATTCGACTCCTGACGAGATCGCTAAAAACGTTTCAGAGGCCGTTCCTTCCGTAAAGGAAGAGGACAAAAGCAATGTGAGATATAAAAAGGACCACTCAAAAGAAATACCTGGGGCGCCCGCAAGGGGTTGCACTCCTTTGCACTGCAGGATAACCGTTGTGACGCAGAAACTCCGGTGCCTCTAATGCTCTATTCCTTTTGGTGTAAGTACGATGACCCCTCGCGGTATATCCCATAGCGGTGATCGGAACACCCCGATTGTTCGCATTTATACCGTCGATCTCTCTGGCCGCTGTTCCTTTGCGGTTCGCGAGACTTCCTGCGCATCCCCCGATGTGAGTTATCTGAGGCGGGCGTTCAGACTGAATCCTCTCTTCTGTTTTGCAACGCCATACAAGTCCTTCGCGCAGACCCGAAGTAGCATACACAACAGCTACCGCGTACCTCATGCGTGTTTGTTACCAGTCTGCGCGAGCACGTGTCCCTAACGCGGTGCAGCTTTCTGCAGGTGCTGTTCCATCCCAGTGCAAGCAGGAAACTGGTGGGGCTGTGGTGAACGCCGCCACTCATATATTGGCACACCTCTTCACAGTGGGATCGCTGCAGCTTGCACAGCTAACCGCCACGCCTTGTAGACAAACGAGTTTGTTGCACTGAGGCTGTCCACTCCGGAGGTCTTCCTTTATAGATCTTTCGACAGCAAACCTCTCCTGAACCCCCTATCTTTCGCACATGTGTTGACATGCACTGGGGTGTTCTCCAGAAAGAGAATGAGGTCAGCGACATGGATTCAGTCGTCCTACGAGCTGCAAACCGTCTCTACATTTCGAAGGCTTTGGCAGCGGATGGGTCAGCGCAGGTAGATAAATTTAAAAAGACGTTACAGGAGAAGCTCATGACGGAACCACAGGTAGCTGACTTTGCAGTCGGCGGGGGAGAAGAAGAGAGGAATAAAATCAACGCATGGGTGGCCAGCGTTACAGAGGGTAAAGTGAAAGACATCATTCCAGCTTCAGCCGTTTCTCGGGACACAGCTCTACTCCTTGTTTCTTCCCTCTATTTCAAGGGTTTATGGCTCAAGCCCTTCACTCCTTGCACCGAGGAGGGACCAAGCAAGTTCTATAGACAAGATGCTTCCGGAGCGACTGTATTCCAGGAGAACATCAAATACATGGAGTGAGTTCTGCCGGCCGGCACTGTCTCTGTGTTGTGATTTCGGCTTCCTAGCAATGAAAAATGACGGGTATCGCAAGAGCTTAAGTGCTCCGGTGTTTTTTCGAATGACGTTGTGAGGGCCTTAAGTTTTGTTTCGGCTCGTGCGTGATCTCGCCTCCTTTTCGGCAATCGCTAAAGATGTAGATTTTCTTCCTGTATGAGCTTGTTCTGGAGTACCAGTTGTCAGTAACAGCCGTTAGAAGTGTTGTATTCATCTTTCACTGGAGTAGCTTTGCGCCGGGTTCGATTTAGTTTTCCTGCCCGTTTCCAGTGTGCGGCTGTTCTTCCACTCATCTCAGGTGCTGTTTCGCCTGAAGAAGTTCTTAGAAGTGAATGCCCCTTCCAGAGGGATAAACGTAAGGGTCAGATCTCTTACAAGGCATATTGCGACGTGTCTCGTATGCTTACCTCATTGATTAGCCACATGTGAGGGCCGCCTTTCTGATGTGTCGCATCTGTACATCTTAGGACCTGCCAAGTGTGCAATGGCAGCTTCTCCTATGGATTCAAGCAATCCAAGAGTGCGGGGTTTGGTGTCACGCTCTTGGAGGTCCCTTACGTGGACAGCCGGTACTCGATGGTCTTCTTTATGCCAGATGCGCCCGCAGACTTACCAAAACTTGAGCAGACGTGGCGTGAAAGGCCAGAAGTCTTGAACGGACTGCTTGAAGAAATGGAACAGGCTGTTGCTACGGAACTGCGAGATGTGGAGCTGACAGTTCGGCTCCCATACTTCAGACTGGGCGGAGAAACAGTCAGCGTTGCTGCTGCATTGCAGGCGCTGGGCGTGAGCGATGTTTTCCTGTCTTCGGCTGATTTGTCCGGCATTAACGGTGCGAAGAATCTCCGTGTCAGTGGAATGTATCATCAAACAGTCATTGAGATTGACGAAAATGGCACGGAAGCAGCGGCGGCAACGGCAGTGGGTATTGTGTGCATGAGCATTCCCGTAATTCGGTCCAGAATGACAGTTAACATAGATCGTTCATTCCTGTTTCACATCAGGGGGCGCAAGGGGCAGAAAGACACCCGTAGCCAGCGATTTGTTTCTCCTAGAGGGGAGGATGATGTCTTTTTTGCCGGCCGGGTGGTCGATGTCGATTCGGTTCAACATCCCGATGTATAAGTTGCAAATGGTGTCCCAGGTATTTTCTTGGTCTAGCTGGGGATTTTATCTAGCTGTGGAAGCCTCCCATGAGCTAGCAAATTTGAGGTAGAGATCTTCGTTTTTGGTGTTCGTTTCGTAGAGGAGCACAGCCTGGATACTTTGGGGGTGCACAGGCTACGACGCGCCTGGTACGCTGCGTGTCAACTTCCGCGCCGCATCAAGAGAGGCGCGTGGAGGTGTCTCTTGATCTCAGTTTAAATATCCGCCTTAATCAAGTAGTTCCGTGGTGTGCCACCAACCTGGGCGCAGTTTGGTATCACACTGCCCGCTGCCTGTGCTCCGGAACCACTGTTCTATAATGTCATACCCAGCTCGGCTGTATGGACTGGAGTGGCTGCTCTCTAGCAACGCGATCAGCTCAGTTCTCCAGCACAGCTGTTCGAGAAAGCTCCATGTGGTGTGCTGTGACAGCTTCGTGTCATCAGCTGTGTATTGAACCACACTGCATGCGAGCTGCCCTTAATGCCGGCGGCAGCTCCATGGCGCCTTGTGAAGGACACGCATTGAAGGCTGTCCACAATAGGAAAGCTCCTCTACGACACTTAAGGAAGAATTCCTGCGCGCGGTTGTCTGAGTGCCCCGAGCGAAACCATCTGGACACACTTGGCGCAGTGTGCTTCGTCTGTCAGTGATTAGGAGGGAGAGCTGCTGCAGTCGCTAGTTAGAGTGCACCCCCGCCTGTTCAGGGCCTTGAAGTCCACTCCGCCGGGCCCCAGTAGCTGCACGTAATTCATCGGGAAAGGGAGGATAAGCAGCGCGACCTGTCGCTCTCTGCAATCCTTTACCTACCGTGGCTGGAATGTTTTTCCAAGCTTGATTTTTCCACTCAACAGAGCAGAAGGCTGGGGCGTGGCTGCGAGGCGGTTGCGTAATACGCTCGTGGCAGCATCTGATCCTCTGAGTACGTAGTCTCCGCTGTTACGACCCCTGGTTCTCATTCGACGTCTGCGGTTTGTGAGGCCCTGGCCCTCGAATTGAGAACGCCGCTCTCACCCCATTTGCTTTGGGAGTGGACGGGTTTCCATCGGTGGATCTTCTATCTTAGCTTGGTATGCATTTGTTGGCATTTTCACCTTCCCCGAGTAGTGAACGAGCAGTAATGGCTCAGCGACGCAGACGGGTGTCCTGTTCCCTGGAGCGAATCTCTAGGTTGTCCAGCGAGGCGCGAGGAGTAGCCGTGGTTGTTGGTTACTACTGGCACTGTTCTACCTGCATTAGGTTGCCCCTCTCGCAGTCCCGCATCAAAAAGCCTGACGGGTCGCAACAGTGCCAGCAGGAAGGGTGGTCGTGCGAAGCTGATGTTCGCGGACACTGGCAGACATCATGCAATAAGCGGGGCGGAGAACGACCAAAAAGCTACAAAACTAGTCAGGGACCACAGAGTCAAGTTACGGGCGCATGTCTGCCGAAGACGTATTTCACGCTAGGCAGGCCACGGCTCGCGACCGCGTCTTCTCGCCGGTGTCTGGTGGTGTCTGCTAGCGATGAGCGCAGCTACCACATCCGTAGCGGTTTACAGTTTCGGCGTGGATAAAGAGGTATGAGCTGGACTTTTGCTGTCTAGCCTTTCATCGTGCGTTGCATATCTGAGAAGAGACGCGCTCCTTGATTCTTGGCTTCCTTGCTCACCGGGGACGTCGTGACCCTGGCTGTGGTATAATACAACGGTGATGTGATGCCGGGCTCGACAGGGGGTACCTCCGATTTCATGACCCGTGCATATCCTCCTGGAAAAGCGGCTACTTCCCACTCGGGTACCGCAAAAGAGTGAACCGCACAATGGAGGCTCTCCGTTTCACTTTCCCCACTCTCCTTTTTTTTGCCGCGTTAGCGAGCCGAATCTCTCTCCACGGTCACGCTACCACGCTTGGTGAGTCGCAAGCCACGGCCCGAGGAAATATGCGAGCCTAGTGACCTGCTTCGTTTTCTCGTTTGTCACCTGTATCCTCTCCCTTCTCATAGTGTCAGAATGCACTCCGTCGTGGTTTGGGAAGTTTTCGGCAGTCACTCGACGGTGTCGGATGGAGATGTGCATGTTTTGTGCAACAGTGCTGTGCACGCACCAAATGCCGGCAGTATGACAACCGGTCCCCAAGAGTGATACCGACTGCGCATGTAAAAACCCTAAACCCGGTGCTGCTGCAGTTGTGTATCACCTTTGACATAAGTAATACGTACACGTGTGCTCCAAGCATAATCCTGATTCACCCTTCCTTGCCTCATTCGTTGTTCACAGATTCCAGACTTGGTGCTGGTAGCGAGAATTTCGCGGACTTCGCCGAACTGTCTAGCACACCTGAATCCTCCTTCTATCTCGCAGATGCAGGAGGCGTCTTTTACGAAGATGACAGAGATGGGGCTAGTATTTCTCGAAGCAAGGAGCGATCTGATTCCTTGCATATAAGCAGCAGTGGCGCACCGGATGCCGGTGTCTCTTTGGCAGACCTTAGTCCGATCAACGGAGATGACGATGGCTCTGCTGGCCAAGCATCTCCTGGGGTCACAACCGGAGGCGAGATTCCTGCGGGTGCTGAGAAAGATGATGGGGCACCCCTGGTCAGAGGAGGCGCATCTTCCTCTTTGAAGGTGGAGGGCGTGAAGAGCAATGTCAGTCCCGATATTGTTGTCTCGCCGTCTCCGAACGCTTCCATCAACAGTGCTCGACTTACCCTACCGCCCGCCGGGGGTGCGGATACCATGACATCCGAGGCTTCTGATGTGATCAGTATCGGAAGTGACTCCGGCACGCAGAGTACTGACGTATCTTCACTATCGTCTGAGTTAACAGGCCTCCTACCCGCAAAAGGTGATGCAGCTGCCTTTCCACCGTCAGGAGTAAGGACGCTTGCAGCAATTGACACCACTCTTGGAGAGGCAAGAGAACTTTTCCGGAGTCCATTCTTTTCAATTTGTTTGGAGAGCTGGGGACTCAGTGCGTTGCCAACCGGGGTTGTTAGGTTCTCCTTGAATCCGGGGAAGAGAATCCGTGGGTAACTGCGGGATAGCCGGCTTTAGACTCTCCGAAGAATCGGACAGCAGAGGGGGCGAATTCCCGAAGACAGCTAAAATCAATAAGGGAAAGCAAATGAGGGAGAGGACGGTTTTTGTCTGTTTTCAGTGTCCTTTACTACTTGCGCATTCCCCCGTATTTCGATCAGGGAGCTGTTCGTGTGCAAAAGCCGCGAAATACATGACTGGAGAGGAGGCGGGAAGCACCAGTTGCTATTGCTTGCACACGCAGCACATCGAGGAGGTCGTGTCCTTTTCTGTGTCGTGTGACAGGAAGGAGACTCCACGGCTAACTTCCCTGGCAACCCAGAACTCTTTCACTTCTTTCACAACGGAGAAGCTGATTGTGAGTGGCTCTTGCCTCAATGTATCTCTATGTCCCCGTATGGGGATCATTCAAAGCGCGCTTGCTTTCACCCTGTGATTGTGAGATACGACAAGAGGCAGATACGTGTATCGGGGTCCGGTCTTTTCTTATGTTCTTTCATGCTAAAGGTCTTCCCAGTCTGGTTTAGTTTAGTCTGAGGATTTTCGAAGTCTCTATATGAAGCCAACCCAGGAATGACCTCATTCTACATGCAGCTTCAGCGTAGCTCGGTCCTTGCTTCTTCTTTCATATTTGTTTGCCTAGGAATACAGGGCGGGGAGCCTGTTTTTCTCCTTCTACTACAGGACCACCCGTTTCCCGGTGAAGTTTGACTCTTCGGTGTCCTAGAGCAACCAGACAAGATTGTGAAAATTAGATAGCGTCTGTGGCTCGGTGATAAAACGGGCTCCTTTGAAATTCACGGGTTGGACGGTAGTTGCTAGAAGAGAAACCGACTAAGCCATTCCAGGTGTCTCCTATGAGTACCGTGATGGGAATGCCTACTGTCGACCGGCTTGTGACTTCCTCGTGTTGGACAGCCATGCTCAACTGCGTAAGAGTGAAGAAGCGTGCCAGGAGGGAAAGGGCTGTAGAACACTTCTGCCGGCGTTTTGCAAGAAATACTGTTCTTCGACGAAGATGCAGCGATTTCGGAGTCGAGTTCCTGGCTGAACTCGGAAATGCTGTACGGGGTTGCGAGCCCCATTGCTTCCCAGGTAAGACATCATTATAAGTGGGCGCTCACCAACAAGACAATCACTCCAATCTGTCTTTCTGGCACTCGCGATTGTCCCTATCACCCACTCTGTGGTTTGCCTCAAAAATGTTGCGTTGACTGATAAACAGAAATAAAAAAGACTGCTATCTAAAGCCTACACGGACGCGTGCCAGTTAGTGACTGTCATGATGAAGTACGGAGTAGTCGCCGTATGAGGAATGGATGTGATCACCCACGTCTTCTCGGAAGACGAAAGCAAACCAGTCCTCCTAAGCAAGCCCGCCGCCATCCCAGTGGCATTTGTTGAAATTTATCACTATTCTAGATTCTACTTTCACACTGAAAAAAGATCAAACGCATATTGTTTCCGCTGCAGATACACTCAGACTACATAAGCGTTCTCGCGACAAGATAGTAAAAACGTTGATGGCGGGTCTCCGTGTATTGTTCCTACGTCTCTCACTGTCCTCCGCTCGTTTTATTATCTGTCCTTATCCTCTTATTCCCTTTCCTCTTACAGAGCTCTTCGAATCAATGAAGAGAACCCTACGACATCCCTTCTTCAAGCCCGGTGAGCCTGAGACAATACCATCAGAAACTACCTCGCCCACATCGTACACGGTTTTCCACTCTGCCCGCTCGAGTGTGCCGGCTACTTAGTTTTTTTACGTAGCTTACTTGTTACCGCGTCTGAATGCAGCCGCAAACGTCATTATGTTCTGTAGCCTTGTGAATGACGTGGCCTTGTCTTGACTCTCAGTCGAAAAACAAGGCAGTATATTTCGAACACCTTCTCCATCTTGAGTTCCCAGGAACTTTGAGTCACCTTACGGTGAGAAAAAACACGAAGATCGAAATACCTCCATTCGCACGTAACGATTGAAGCTGCCTGTCCCACTGACTTGTCACCGGCTAGTTCATCAAGGAGTAACAGGTATTGCATCCCCACCAGATTTCCTACAGCTCCTAGCCGCTGTTTCCTTGGGTGTGCCTAGTGGTCGTTGGAGCTTTTTACATATATCATGCAGTGATCGTTTTTTCGGCGTCCCAATGCAGGGGATCACGAGGCAGATTTAGCTGCAGTACAGACGTTTGTCAAAAAGACTATTGCCAATCCCTGGACCCCGGAATATGAAGAACAAGGTGACCTCCCGAGCAGGACATGTGCATCACTGCAAACAGCCTGGTCACTTGCCCAGGATTCCCGCCGACTGGCAAGGACCTTCGACAATCCCCTTGAGAAGGCCGCTCTGAATCTCGTAGGTGCACGCACGCCCCCCCATTGCGCGGCTGAAAAAACGACCTTGGTTTGTCCTTCTCCGTCCTGGATATCGTTGCCAGCAAAACCAGACTTTTCCTGGGTTTGCTAGCTCGTTTTGTTGCTTTCTATTCTCTTCCCATCGAGGCTGTCCCAGCTTCTGATCGTCTGCGGTCTGCACCTGTGTTCGGAGCCGACTTGTTCGTCATTCACACGTGATGCTCTTGCATATATATACACACCTTGATACAACGGGAGGTCACTGTAGCAGGACGGAAGACAACAATAGAAAGGGCTTTATATCCCGTACTGTCAGGCACCGCGTGTGGCCCAATAGCGGGGGCCGGGTAAAAGCCTGTATCCTCAAGCCCGGACACGAGCGGTGCGAAGAGAGGGATATTGACTTAGGAGCCAGTGCTGTTTGGAGAAAAGTAAGGTGATCTTGATATCTGTGTGTGTCGTTCTCTCCTATATATAGAAAACGACATGTCTGCAGAATCAGGAGTCCCGCTACTCATTTTATCACACCTACCTGATAGCCACCACATATATACATATATTTGTGTTCTTCGGAAATTTATTAATGCTGCAGCTGTTCCTCTTTTTCATACAAATCATAGTGGTAACTCAATGCTTGTGAAGATCTCTTTCCGACCATATATTCAGGTTGCCACCCGTCGCACCTTATACAGTGCCTTCATGTGGCCGTCACCGGAGCCAATCGAGCTAGGCCTTTGGGCACAAGTAGTCGATTTTTCCGGCTGCAAAAGGGTCAGGCAGGGTACACCAGAGCTACCACGGAAGGAGAAAATGGGAAATAAGGAGATTGCGGAGAAGGCATTTGCATTCGGCCTGGCGAGGCAGTACATACCTCGGCGACTGGAATGCTCAGTCTCCTCAACAGAAGGCACATGCAAACTTTTACACAATTACTTGGCCGTAAATCGAACCCTCTTGGAGATCGGACGTGTGCTCGGTACTCCACAAGCGGGTCTGATGGTTGAAGATTTCGCCGGGGAAGTCCGACAGCGGAAAGAACAGGTCACTGACTTCGAGTTGTGGAACGCGCAATTGACCGCTGAGATGACTGCCGTGGAAACGTTTCTTCTTGGTAAGAGCGACAGGGTGTCTGTATTGTGTTACGACATTCAATCTTCATATTGAAGCAGTTTTGTCTACGAGTACTTGTATAGTAATGGAAGAATAACGAGCCATGCATATAAGAAGCAGACACACAGAGGGTAGAGCTCCTGCGTTTTGCATTAGTAAGCGTGCACTCGGATACACTGAAAACTATCGTTGCTGAGATGGCTGGTGAAAAGGTACCAATGTTTTTATTCCCTTTCTCGCCCACTTACTTGGCTTCTTCATCTAGTATGTCGTAGGCGTGTCTTCTGGCTTCAGTAACTACTCTCTGCGGTGGGTAAACCGACTGAGGCGTTAATCCGGAACCTCTCATACGTACACAGTTCAGAGTCAATTAGCGTACTCGTTGCAGTTACCCGCCTTCATCACTCGCTCCTTTGGCTTTGTTCTTCACCTCGACAATAGCCTTTTGAATCAGCAGTTACAAACGGAGAGAATCGCCTGACAGCAGGTAGAAGAAAGACCCCAAAGTCGTCCGGGGACTTGATGCAGTCGGATCCGTTGTGGAAGCAGCTCCAATGTCTCTGAGGCTGCAGTTTCCTACACGGTCTCCGCTATCACGTAGATCCACGCGTGTGTTTGTCCTTGTTTCACCGTCGTAGATGGTGCACTTTCTATGCTATACAGATTTTCAGCACTGTATTTGTCCGAAGGTTTTCAGAGATGGCTGTATCACTGAGGTTCCAGTCACTGATGATACCTTTATTGCGCTCTACCTTTGCGTGTAGGACTCCGAGGGAACAAGAGACTTGTTCGTTTGTTAGCGTCCTTGGCCAAGGTGAAAGTCATAGCAAAACTCATAGGTGGTGCTGTAAGCTTACTCAAGTCCTGGATCTATCCATTCGAAAAGGAGGTGATCAGTTCGTCTCGAGTTCGCCCTGATATCGCGCCTGTCGTGCTAGCTATGCAAAATGCAAGTGTGTTTTTTCTTGGAGGCCTCGGAACATGCGTAGTCGGAAATACAGGTATGGGAAATATAATGGAAGTGGTCGCGATGAAGATCACGAAAGCCTTCAATGAAGATGGATCAGCTTCGAGTTTCCTACAGTTACTTCCTGCTGAACCTCAACCAGCAGCAGAAGAAGACGAGTCTTCAGAACAAACGAGTGATCTCGTCCCGTATACAACGACTGCAGTTCGGACGCCAGGGACGCTCAACAATGGTAGCGTCGATACAGCAGGTTCGTCAACCAATGTTTTTCTGCAAATGCGATCGAAGTTTTGGAATCGCGGTCCCGGCAAGTCGGCACACCCGTGGTTTGAGTCAAGATGGCGGATGCGGGCGCTCGCTATTGCTGGAGCTGTTCTGTCATTCGCATTCATTGGGACGATGTTCATCCCTCTAATTCATCCTGTTTTCTTCGCGGTCCTCAGTGTTGGTCTTCTCGGATTCTTTCTCTATGTCGCTTTCTCGACCGCTCTGTTGATGCGTCATGCACTCCTCAAGGCTGTGGAGCAGGGAGTCATGGGTCTCGACATGAAAGAAGCTGAGGTTCGGGAAAAAGAAAGAATTGAAAGGGAAGCTGTCACCGCGTTGGAAAAGCAGATGATGAAGAGGCGAAAGAAGAGAAGAAAGGCCGTCAAAGGCAAGGACAGTAAAGAAGCCGCAAGTCGGACCAGTGTCAAAAAGCCTTCACCACCATCGTCACGACCTCCGGCCGTGGATGATGCAATGCCTGGGTATGCATCCGACGATGATGCTCTAGGCAGCTGAAATCATGGAAGAGGGTCAGACAGGGCCGATGAATGAACGAATAAATGAATGAAGATACGCAGTGTGGGGTACCACCACCAGGTCTTCATGGTCGTATGTCGTCTGCTCAAGCGAGACAGGTTTCTCCACTGTAGGATGAGATGGTGCCTTTTATATGCCACCGCCGATCTGCCTTAGTTTAAATGGAGAATCGTAGGTCTGATATCGTGGTGGACCGGTCCCGGACCGAGAGAGAAGAGAGGACAAGTGCGCATGGCTCCGAGTTCAATTTCTTTTGTTTAAGAACGATCTGTGTGTGCAATGGATAACCTGTCAATCGTACTTCACTATAACTCTTTGTAAGAAGTTTCACCAACTAATAGTTGCTGTGACTGGCGCTCTTCACGATTCTACATTCTCTCTTCGTTCTCCCTGTTGTGTGGTGACAAGCAACTGTCCCCGACTCAATTGCTACTGCTCCTTACCTCGCTTCTTACAGAACAAAGCGATGAACCTAGCTGATATCTTGAGTCCGGTTCTTCTTGGTAGATTAACGCCAATGGTGCATCAGGGGGGCGGTCATCCATCATAGAACCATAGGACAATGGAATCAGAGCTGGCTGGTGCCCTAAACACACTTGTGAAACTTGCAAGAACGGCGGTCTGCACGGGCGGCGCTGCAGCCTTTTCTGTCACGCACAAAGAATGGAACACATGGGCTCCAACCCCAAACAACGAGAAAAAATGTCCCAAGGCGAGCGTCCCCCCCAACTGCAAAGAGCGCAACATCACTCACAACTTCTTGAACAGCAGTCCGAAGTAGAGGCGGAGTTCGTGATATTGCCGAATCGACAAGGCCTTCTCCGACACCAGAGGCGGGTATCTATGGTGGGGAGACTTGCGCTCTTGAGTGTATGCTTTCGCTACTACGAGGGATTCCCGTTGAGAACTCCGGTACCTGTTGTGATAATATTGCTCGCTAGACAATCACGAGCTAGTGTTTGAAGTGTATCCACATCTGCGACAGGCTGCTCGCCGCTTCCACACCGTACCGTAGCTTACCCGACTCCAATGGGCTGTTGGCCGCTTACCTCCACATGGTACCCTGCCATGGTAACCCGACGGCGCTAGTACACGTGAAGCGTTGTCTACCACTAGAGCTTGGGGGTATCTGTGGTGTGGCACTTTGTGCTTTCGGGGGTATGCTTATGCTGTACGAGGGATCTGAAAAAAGAATCCCCGTACCCAAGTGTTGATGTCTGCACTTTACCGTCACGCAAGATAAACAGCAGCTTCCTTGTCGGTTCGCGGATACGTTACCGAGTCAGCCTTTTTACATTCACATCGACAGAACACTGGGTCTCGGTAAGACACAGTCGAACATCTTTCTGCCGTCGGTGGGGGCTGCGGCGTTGTGCTATAGGAAACACCGGAGGAGTGCAGTCAAAAAATGCACCTACTTGGGATAACTGCCTAGGTTCTGAAATATTCAGCGACAGGCTTGCCTAAAGCCCTCTTTACTAGCGAGGTTGAGTAGTTGGCATACCAATCACGCGTTACGGTGAACTGGCCCGACCGGCCAACCGGGCACCCCCCACAGGGTGACAAGTCCGTCGGAGACCGCTTGGTGTACGGAGCCACCGCCCCTGTCCTCATAGGCGGGATGCAGCGGCTTGCTGATGGTAACATGGCTAGTTGCAAGTACCATACTTGTTGCTGGGGGCTTTTTCTCAGACATTTTTCATTGAATGACACGAGCAGGAGAATATCAATTCTACGAGAAAATGTCGAAGGTGTAACGTGGGCCGTTGCAGCAGAGCGCATCAACTAGTCTCGCGGGGTTGTTTCGGAGAGTCGCGCCACGAGCGCGGGCGGCCGTGTCTTCGATGTCTGGGCGGTAAATGTCTACTTTGACGCCAATCCTGAGGGTGAACGTAGCACTACACGGCCGTATTCAACCTATCCGTTAACCGAAAGTCTCGTTCTCTCAGGGACAGTTGAGGTGGATTCCTCCAATCTGCCTTTTTGCAGGTGTCTTCTATTTAGTCCTCCGCAACCAAGTCTCGGTACCCAGGATGGAAGGCCTTCACCGCAAGAGCCTCCTCTCTCGCCTTGCATTGCTGCTACTCTTCCTGTCTCCATCCTACTCTCCATTTGCTGGTCAGTTATCCTTTTAGTTGAAATTTCCGTTCTTTCCCTAGTTAGCGACCTCGTCTTTTCTATACAGTGTTCTGCAGGTACACTTTGTAACCGATCTGTTAAAGGCAGCCGGACTACTAGTACAGATGGCGGAGCCTTTACAGCCTTTCTGAACTGTCGTCCTATTCTAGCTAAGACTTCGAGTTTACGGCTATCTTCGCAGAGGCAGACGAGAATCTCTCTGGCCTCGGTGTGGCTTTCTTTCGTGCTCTTCAGCTTCTCAGACCGACCCGGCTTTTCTCCCACACGACTACGCTTCGGACCTTCCCACTGCTACGCGCAGTTTTCTCCAGTCAGGTCTGAGTTCACAAAGGCCTGAGTATTCTATAACTCCTTCACAGACACCGCTTGTCGTCTCCTCTAGAGCCAATGAAGAGCTTGGCGAGCGGGGGGACGGAGCTCTCCCAGGAAGTCAAAGGCGTCTTTCCATGGGAGACGACGATGTGTTTGAGGCGGAGCCGCCACGTAATCCCCCCCCGGCTGGAGGTGACGGGACCTCTCTTCCTACCTCGTCCTCTGTTTCTCCCGAGGGTCGAGGTGATCCTTTTGACCCTGCGGACTATTCGTCGCTTTTCGCAGTGCGTCATCGCTTCCAGTCTTAGATTACGAACAGTCGGACTACAAACCAGATGCGTGCTCTTGTCTTAGGTCCTGAACTAGAGATAGCTTGTACTCAGATGTGCGACCACATCGGTGCGGGGCAGGATTCTGCATAAGTTAGCTATATGGCTTCTTTTGGTCCTTCACTTCTCATTCATGAAACATCACCACAGGAGAAAACATCATTGAGGGTCTTGTAAGTGGCGTCACTGAAGGGACCTATAGATTTAGACATTTCAGAAGTGTCAGAACTGTAAAACACTAAACTCCCATCTGATTTTACGAATGTATATACACCTCAAGTAGAAGAGGGAAGTGCCATTCGATTCGTAGTCGCAACACAGAAATGAGTAGTCTCCTGGTGCTGTGAAGCCGTGTGTGCCACTGTCTCTCTGTCTGAAGTGCTGACTGGTGATAGCCTTGGAGTTCCCTGTACCTCGTTCGTGCCTGATATACTCGCTTGAATAAACATCGGTGAGGGTCTCGCTACGTACATAATGTACACATATGTGAGGGTACTGATATAACATGTAGTGTTTCTGAAATCCATTGGTCTCTTACATTGCTAGTGTTGGTGACCGACCGCGGCATAAATTCAATTTTTAGTCCCCACAACGACCCTCTTTCACGTTCACTCTCGTTTCACTACCTGCTCATCTATTCATCTATCTCCCTTCATTGTATCAGTGTGCGTGTGTTTATAGCTGTCGATCTTTTTCTGCATGAAGTCTGCTGTACATCCATTGTTTTTGATGACAAGACCTGGACCTCGAATGTGTTTCATTTCTTCCACAGGACACTACTCCACCCGGGGGTAGCCCACCTGGTCTCTTCGAGTACTTCCTCGGAGGTAATGGTGAAGGTAAGGTTACAGTTCTTCGATTGTACATCCTACACGCGCGCCTAATCAGATGTCTACAGATCTGTTTCCATGCTGATACAACAGATAGTTCTCGCATTGCTGGTACGAGTGGCAAGGGCTAAACCCTTAACGTAAGCGAATTCTGCCGTGATTAGACAATAAGGAAGCCGTCTGCATTCACAAATACAACCCCCTTCACATTGAGAGACATTCTAGCACTGGCAAGCTATCTATCTGTTTTTGTGCAGAACTTCTGAAATGCGCCTCCTGGAAGGCTCCGGAAAAATGGGGCAGATTGACGCGAAGTTTCTGTAGGCGCTTCCGACGGCGTCCTCACATCCACAGAGTATGTGAGGAGGCAGCCGAACAGCTCGTAACAGCCTTGAGCTTCCATACACTAGGGGGCCCGAATCCAGTTCCTGGTAAGAGGACCTGTCTCTCCAAAGCCAAGCCTCCCGTGCCTTCCCGTTCTCGTTTCATGATCTCACTAGCATCCTTGTGTGCTTGCCCTGTCTGCTATCCGTATTCCGTACGTATCTCTCGCCCTCTAGTCTGTAGATCATCAGATTACATCATGTGTAGATGTACTCTCGTGTACTACCTATCTCGAATATATTTTGTTTATCGATCGGTAGCACTGAATGGCTGCAGAGAGCGAGTATGGTTCGACTGCCAGAGACACTCGAAACACCGAAGGGGCGCTGGTACTGTCTGCTTTCAATAATTCAACTGCTGTACTGTAGCTGACGAAGTAAATGTGGAAATGGCACTCCAGGAATCCAGGTTCCAAACGCATGCATCAAGATGTCTATCTTTCCTTCGTCTTCTCTGCAGATGTGCTGAAGAAATTGACCCTGCGAGTAACTCACCCTCTCGTTTACTCAGGTGAGATGAGCGAGGGCTTTGCCTGTAGATGGATGGCACCATATCCACACCCGAATCGTATACAGATGTATCTCCTGGCACGATGTTACGCTTATGGCGATCCGATCTAACTTTGTATTCGCTCGCCTACGCGCACACAGTCGATTGCGAACAGCGGCAGACCACTGGACTCAGGAGTCGTGTGTTTTGCATTGGAGGTCACTCATTTATTTCAGTAGTGCCGAGACACGCTATCGTCCACTGACTCTATGTAAAGGATTGGAACCTATTTCAGTTCCTGTACATCTATCATGTACAGGTAGTGGACTATTCGTTCGACAACGGCTTGCAGGTGAAAGCGTAGACCCCAATCCCTTACGTGCCAAGTCTTAACTGTTGCTAGTCACAGCTGAACCGAGCAAACTGAAGACTGCGAGACGGTAGACACACACAGAATATGTGGCTTATTGTAGTTGAACGTCACCCTCTGCTCTATCGAGAGAGGTGATCCGCAGATGTATCCCCCACCCACTGAACGCTTAAACCTTCTCCAGAAGATGGTTGATTGCCTTTCCCTTGTTACTTCCTTACGGTTGTTTTGACCTAAGTCCAGTCTCGCTACCAGTGACTAGGCATGTTGTCCACTATGTACAGGAGGTCTTCTCGCAACGATTCCGAATACCCGTGATCTCTTCCTTGCTGCGGCAACTGGAGATGCGAGAATCTTCCGAGACAAATTAAAAGGGAGGTCTTGCGAAATCACGAGAATTCTTGAGAAATTTGAGCGGAAAACTACGCGGGAACGGAGGCGAGCTAGGGGAAGTGAATACAAGACTCGTTCCTCAAGAGTTGTAAGTCATAATACATCGCTCTTCCAGTAGTAGGAGATTGGCTGGTTGGATTGATGTCTGAGCCCCCTACTATCGTTCCAGACCCATCCTGTGCTTATAACACAGAAACTGCGAAGTGGTTCTCCTTCCGGACCCTGAGACGGGTGGAATGACATTTAGACATCAGACATCTTGAGTGAAGAGGGAATCTGTGCACGAGTGCGTGCGTGGGTAGTATGGCGTCTTTGCACAAGCGTGGCGGTGAAGAGAGGGGGAGAGTTCAGCGCTGCTCTCATTCCTTACTACCTGTTACTATTCCTTGCGCCTTTTTTCTTTTCGCCTTGCTTCGAAATGAGTTTGAGTACATCGATCTCTGTATTTATCTGTTGTGTCGCTTTCCTGTTTCTCAGCGAGAAGCATCTCGTCTAGTACTTCTCTTGGAGCATGACCCAACTGCTGATGGGATGATGATAGGTCTTCTAGTGAATTTGATTGATATGTCTAAGTGCCGGGGCAACCGACTCCCTCGTGAGGTCAGCATACAGGCAGGAGGTAAAAGCTTTCAGCTGAAGGGGATCGACTTGGCTCAATATGCTCTTGGCGCAGCCATTTCTTATGCTTACTTTGCAAGGGATGAAGACTGTGGCCCTACTCGTTCCACGCCTAACTGCACTACGTTGAAATCGGTCATTCAAGCCAGAGAACTGTTATCAGAGCAAGCAGGGGAGATTCTGTTCTCAGCTGCATCCGGAAGAGTTCTAGAGAATTATCTTCAAGACCGACGTGGATTACCGGCGGTCCCTGAAATGCGAGTGCAATCGGAAACCCAATACGCCATGACGATGATTAGACTACAAATCATGTATGGCACTAAGCTAGGTAAGTGTTTTTCTTCTGCTCGTTAGTTTCCTAAAGGCAGATCGCCTTATACACAACAAGCCCTCTCTTTTTACGAACATTCTCGTGTCCGGTTGACCGCTCGCCTTAGGGGCGGTTGTCAGGGTCTCCCAGAGACATTCGCTGTTTTCTCTTTTGATCTTCTGCTCTCATTTGGGGTTCCTTCCTGCTGCATCAGTCAGCATATTTTTTGAGTTCTCTTAGTACTAATGACGACCTATCAGGATCTCACTGTATAGGAGAGGGTGTGCAGACTGATGGGGTTTAGATGCCGATCATCTTCACAGTTCCATTTAGCTGGCTAGCCCTATACATGACAAACATCGTCAGACGCGCCCTGACACACTCATAGCTCATGCAGATGCAAACGAAGCTCCCACTACCTCCCGCCCCGGGATGCCAAGACAATTGGTGAGTCGCTCAGAACCAAGCACTCGCTTTTGCTGTCCGATGAGTGTTGACGAAGCTATAAGGAGGCGACTGTAGCCACATAGTCTATCTATGCGTCCTTGAGGAAGCTACCTATCTATTTCGCCTTTATGTCTTTGTGTACCTATATGTGTGCCGACATATTTATCTGTTATTTACGTGTCTTCGTATCTTGCCGCTATTTGCCTACTTCTATCTTCATCATCTTGTATGCACCCTGGATGCTCCTCTTGTGTCCTTGTGACAGCTGTAAGTAGCCAAGGAAAGGCAGTCACGATACTTGCCTTCTTCGCTCGTGTGAAATTGGTTGCGAGAATTATATCAAAGCTCGGTCTCCTCTTCAATCAGACATGGAGGCAGTATGTTGGAGAGGCGTCTGCTCCCTCTCCCCCTGATAGCTTACCCGAAATGAATGAAGCTATACAAGATCTTCAAGAAGTTAGTTCTGCGGCGACTATCTACTGCTCGACCGGGCGTTCGGGACTAGAGAATCTTGCTATCTCGTCGCTCAAACGGATATTAAAAGAGGCCGACCGTCAGCAATCAAGAGCAGCAGCGACAGCAGGTGCTTCTGGAGGGGATAGCTCTACTGTAAGTCTTGTTTCTTTGAAGCAGCATTCTCAGTTACTGATGCCTCGGTCTGAGGAAGGTGACCATGAATCCGAAGACTACAATACTGATTTATCGTCATCACCTGCATTGAATGGAAAAGAATACATGTCGCTTGTATCTTTCGCTGATAAAACACCCTTGCTAGGAGGAGAAGCAGATCCCGGTGATTCTAGAAGACCATCGTCGTCTTCCTCTGATTCTGACGGAAGTGGCGGAAGATCTTCCGCATCGAGTCTCTTATTTGAACGTAAGCGGGTCAAGGATAAGACATGGTCACGGATCAAGCCAATGCATATTCTTGGCGCAGTTATGCTTCTTGCAGTCGGTGTTGGTGCTACGGTAGGCGCTGTAGTAGGTGCTATACTTCCTTTAGCTGTTGTTCTAGCGATTGTTAGTATTTTCTCTTTCCTCGGCGTGAGCTATTTCCTAATGCTGGTGTTTACGCGTCGCACGGTGCTACGAAATGTCAAGAAAGGGGCGGTGTGGGTGACTCGTGCCGAGGAAAGAGAACGGCAGAGGAGACAACAAGCGGAGAAGAGAGCCCAAGAACTTCTGCAAAGGCTGGAAGAACAAGCACAACTCGATGGTTCGAGCAGCGAGAGTGAGACAGACTCAGATACAGACTGATGAATTCCCACGTGCCAACAATAGATATGAAGTGAAAGAAGGGAAGAGGACAACGAAACAGTGGATTTCTTTTCTCGCAATACGAGGATCTCTTACTCATTTAGTTGCTTCTATTCAATATGGGCTTTTTTGCAAACAAGAAATAACGAAATTGAGAGACCGACATCTTTGAATTTCTTTTTTTGTTAGCTAGTTAGCGTAGCTCTTGTAGTGTCTGTACACGATGTGTCGACATGCATGCAAGCGTCGATGTTCATTCTCTGTTAGGAAGCAATGAAGAGCTCTAAGGCCTGCGTGGTAAAATTACTGGTGTAGTATGTATGCACTGAACCCACGAAGAACAGTTGATGTGAAAACTCGTTACTGTGATGTACAGGAAGTACTCACTTTTTATCATTTTTGTGTCGGAGACTACTAGTACGACAACAACGATTACGATTACTCGGAGGACTGCTTGCCGTGGAAAACTTCTCCACGGGTAGATAGTATGGACAGTGAAGCGCAGCTCTAGTTTTCAGGTTGTTCCCTTGAAGGACACGTTGCTTGACTTCTGATTGTCACCCTGTCTCAGTACAATGATAGTAGTCGCGGCCTAATAGAAATAGGTGTCGAACACCCAGCACCAATTCAGCGTGATTCGACTCACGCATGTATACCCAGACATGCAGCAGGATCCATAGCACATCCGTGCATAGGAGCGCACACTGTAGGCGTTGCCGCCAGGTGTTCGAAGGCTCAGGTACCTTCCAGGGACAAAGGCACAACAGGTATCACCGTTGCGACCGCGACGCGTCGGCTCATTGGCTGTGGTTCACAACACGGCGCTAGTAGGCGAAAGGGCACACAGGGCGACTGTCCGGAGTCTCGTGGTTGGCGCCATGGTGTTAGTACTTGAGTGGGTACGTAGATAGAAAAACTATCACCGAGGCACACACTTACAGAGGACGTACAGATCCGACACTCGGGTGAGTCGGTGCCTATCACCTCTGCAGGCAGCGAGGGGTGAAAAAGCCCTTTGCCTGAACAGAATCAGCGGGACTGACCGTACCTACGGAGTGCATGTAAACGAGTCCTGGCGGAGTGACCTCTTCCACAGTCTTTCCGAAGTGACGATGAATAAAGAGTAACAGATACGACAAAGGAGGTCGTCTATTTCTCTGTTCATATCTTACATTTTCTGTACTTTCTTCATTTCACTCCACTGGAAACTACTAACTTCTTTATGGCCTGCGCTTACCGAGAGATACAGAGGTTTGAGCGAGGGCTGGCTATCAACTGATCGAAAAGAATAAGGCCAATCAAAAAGAATATGGCAGGAGGCATCTCTTGCGGTTGGGAGTTGCGGAGGCCCAACTTTATTTCCGGAGATGCTGTGCGATCCTACGGGCTGGTGGATTACTGAGTCGACGTTACAACTGCTGCGCTGACTCATTAGTTGGAATGAGTAAGCGTAGCAGCAGCATTGTTATATCGTCGGTCTCCAGCACCATTCAGCGCCTGCTGCCGTGAGGCACCAGCATCTTCAACTATCGTGGGGGATGACCCCGGTAACGATGAGAAGCGAGGAAAACGTTGTGTTGTACATACAGTAGGGCTTGGTGCTAGTTAGTCGAGGACGGAATGTTTTGCAAGAGACAGGAGCGGCAGAAAACACACGAAATGCGGTATTCTGAACCGTGGGAGCCGGCAGCGGGGTCCCAAAGACACGAAAAGAGAGACTGTAGAGGAAACTCTTTCTTTATCTGTTTGGAAAAAAGATTGCATGAAGGTTTTCTACATACAGCAGAAAAGTTACACATACTTTCACTCATCCACTAGGCTTCGGTCAGCATCAAACAACCACCACACAATCATGGTGTCGAGGACTACCGGTTCCCTGTTTGGTGTCTGTTTCCAGATGCTCCCGGCCTCTTCCTTCCTGCAGCCCAGCGGCTTTAAATCATTCCACTTGTCTCTTCCGTGAATTGAAATGAAGTAAAAAAACTACACAAAATGTGATAAAATAGATAAATAGACGACATTCCATCGTATATGTTATTCTTTACTTATTGTCACTTCGGAATGACTGTGGAAGAGACCATCATTTCCACATTCAGCACGCTAAGCCATTCAACTCCCGGGAATGGGTATTAGATCGATTAGGAAGACTTCCATCTCTCGAGTAGATAGAAAGTTATGCTACTCTACTCTTTACCCCGAAGAACTTTCCAAATCAAAAAGAAATACACCTAGCCACCGGTGCAGCGTTTGCCTTCGACTTTCAAAGTCCCCTCTACCATAACCCTGCCTTACCACTTTCTACCTCTCTCTTACTTCTTTTTTCTTTTCAGACAAAGGAAGAAAGGAACCACTACCACTATTTCGGCTACTATTACTACTACTTTTAGACACTGTGTCTCTTTCCAGAAGCTACAGTTTCTTGGCATAGATTCTCGAACTTATTTTGAAAAGCGAGAATATCAGCTACTTGTGCCTCAGATGGGATGGCTTTCCCTGCTGATCTGACTACATGATATGTAGGTGCCCCTCTATATAGTGAACCAAGATAGAAAGCCACGCTCTTATACTCCTGTCCATGTAAGCCCGCCCAGGTGACGAGTGGTACAAGTACAAGTAGTAGTAAAGCAACAGTAAGTGCCATAGCACCTAACCATAAGAACAGAGTCCCTAGTGGAAAGATAACGATAGCTGCAATACCTAGACCCATTAATGAAGCAGCTAACATCCACAATCCTATCATAGCAGCTTTCCGGAAATCACCACTTGATTCAGGGACCCCTACAAGCGACCGCAACTTTCTTCCGAAACCTTCTGCCGCTGTTTCATCTTCATCCCAAGGAGCTCCCCACACATTTGTAGGTCTTTGCATCATAGCATCTCTAAACTTGACTGCAGCCTCCCCTAGCTCATGCATCTCTTCACGACCCAGACTATCGCTGTCCATACTGCTCAAGAGAGGAGCTCTGGGGTCGCTTCCCAGTTGGAGGAATGAAGGAAGACTCGATACTGACGGAGAAGGAGAGGCACCAGGGGAAGTATCGGGATCAGCAGCAAGAGGAGGAAGCGAAAGACGAGGATTTTGTGGTTGTTTTTCTTTGTCTTTTCGTGTAGCTTCGTTCCTAGCATATTCATGAAATGCTTCTCGTATTACTTTTCCTAGTTGACGATGTCCGACCATACATCTAACAGTTGCTTCAAGTGAAGAAAAGATCATATCTAGAACTGCTCTATTATAGAAGGATTCTGGAGTTTCAAATGGAGACACATCTTGTAAGGTCAAAAGAACTTTGCCTACCATCACAAGTTCTTCTTGTCTGGGAAGGAGGACTCTTATCATCTTCTTCATAAAAAAGACAATCATCTTCCGGAATATCGAAAGGCGCGCTAGTCCATTCAAAAAAGCTAAAGTCCTCTTATTCTGCTGCAGAACTGAGGCGCATAATCACGACACAAATAGAAAGGAAAAATAAACCAAGAGACACTTTATTAGAGTTTCTCTCTACAGAAGGGGAGCGAGACACCCTATGAAGGAGCAAGTATACACATATAGGTATATATATGTACATACATATATAATTATATATCCAATCTGAGTAGACTGTAAGAGGAGACACTATAGGCCTATTCATCGAAGTTCAGGGAGGGCGTTTCAACTGACACTTCCTTCTGCAACCAACGATACGACGGCTATGGAGATGTGCATGCAATGCACTTCACACACCCTCTCTCTCCCTGCAGAGATGTGCTCGTCGGCTTGCCTATTTTCAAAACCATTCGGAGATACACGCAAAGAGAAAGAAAATCTCTACGATGGACTACGTATGGTGCCGTATCAAAAGAAAATAGTAGAGAGTGTGGTCTGAACTAAGATGCCTAGAGACGAACGAATACGAACATCACTCTGTCTACTGACCATAACTGTACGTCTTCACCAATATTAAACATAGGTAGATAGGCAGACAGATAGACAGGTAGATAAAAAAAATAAGGCAAGACAAATCTTCTTTGCCTTCTTTTTTCCTTTTCCTCTCCGGGGTAAGACCCAAGGACTTACGGAACATCGAGACAGATCGTGCACTTGAAGCGATCTTAACATTAACTTCGGCGAGTTCAGCCAGAGTCGGCTTTGATTCCTTGAGATTCCTTAAAAGGTTGTCTGCAAGGACAGTAGCCTGTGGAGAATCCTGTTTCGCGACCGCATCCGTCAAGGCCGTCACCTGCGCTCTAAGGCCTGCAGTTAGAGATAAGAGCTGACACTTCTTGCGCCGTGGATCTGCTGCGGGTCGTTGTGTGGGACCAGACGAAGAGGGGCGAAGAATTTCTTCGCACCGACGAGGGTTGACAGTGAACCAGTAAACAGAGAACTGTGAGAGAAGATACTTCCAGTATACTTTCTTTTTCTCTTTCTCTTCCTTTCCTTTTGCTTCTCTTCTTTGTCTCCATCCCGGCAACTTCCGTATGGCTCTTCGGTAAAAACGACCCTCACGTCGGCATGCCTTTGTACTGAGAAGAGAATAGAACATTGCTAGGACCTGAGAATCTACCTCGGTTTCTGCTACATTCATAATGCTTCTGATGGTCTGTAGCTGAAGGAAAGACAACGGAAAGAACGAAGGACAGAGAAACATGAAGAGAAAGAATAAGGAAAAAACAGGAAAGGACAGAAAAGAGGAAGACAGGCAGACAAGCAACCGTCAACTATATGAGGTGGGTTTTGTTTCACTACGGTGTAAGTCGGGTTTAGAAGGGATAGTACGGCTTCTTTAGATCGACGTCAAGAAAGCTCTTGCTTGTGAAAAAAACACGCAGGAAATATATGCAACTGTCGCAGCGGAAGACTGTAAAAAAGCCACTGACGTCTCTCTTGTTCATTTTCGTCTTCTAGTAACAGACACGATAGAGAGGTTTCAATGAAAACATGAACCGACACACTAGGTAACAACCGTTTCATACTTAAAGTAGATGCGTTTCCTCATAATGCTGTTCATCTATACCAAAGGAGCATCCTTCGATACATGATGTCTTCTCAGACAGAGTGCAAAGACGTCGGTGAGGGGAGTCGAATGAGAGACGGAAAAATCGAAGATGATTATTCCTGTCTCATACTGTTTTCTATAATCGGGTGTACATACATACCAAGTGTGCTGCACAACACCGGGCAATCGTAAGAATTGTCGTAGATAGGCATCTTCTTCTGCTAACGTCATCGCAGGGGTGAAGGCCGCCAATTAAATCAGCAGCCATGTACGCTTGTTTTCTTATTATCTCTGCAGAGGGTCTGAATCAACCTCCTTTCTTGCATATCTGCATATACTCTATACATACGGGAAGAGTAACGTGAAGTCATATCTACTTACTATCACTAGGAAGATTCCGCTAACTTGTTTCATGAGGAAATACATGAACTCACTCGAGAGAGAATGCTACGAGCATCATGTCGAAGTCTCTTATCAAGTCGACTCGCACGCTTCTCTTGCTTCCTGTACTTCTTCTCGGTCTGATCGAGTCGGACATCAAATACACAAGACGACCTTCCCCTCAGTAAAGTGATGCCTGGAGCACTGAAATCACGCGAGGCTTGTTTCAGGTAGTCGAAGACTTCTGTTCTTTCTCCGACTTCAACATCTGTGCAAATGGGAGAAAAGAAAAAGTGGCGGAGATCAAGAAAGACAGAGAAGGAAAAAATATAAGTATATATGAAGTTTCCTTGTGACTTCCTCTTTGAAACACAGCCGACTTCGTCGCGGGACAGAAAAAACAAAGTGCAGAACATACCTGGGCCTATACACCACCTCTGAGGGTTCAGCGTAAAGCGAAGGTATCGGAACTGCGGATGAATCATCTCTTCTAAGAGGTCTACGTAGTTTACTCTATCTTTATAGGACTTTGTACCCCATAGTTTTACCGACTTTCCCACTTGTGTGGATTTCGCCATTAGCTTCTTTTTAGTCTACTCCATCTCTACAGGAGAATCCGCGTCGCCCTACCTCCTCGAAGTCATTAGACAGACGACGAACTCCTCATCTGTTTCTTTCTGTTCATTCCCAAGAAAGAGAGTTCTCTTCTTCTCTCTCTGATGTCCTGTCACTCTCCATCTAGCTATAAGTGGAGAAGCCGGAAAAACTACGAGATAAAAGGGAAACGCTGTAGCCGTAGCAGTATCATAAACTGTGACTACTCTCTATTCATGCATATAGGTACTCGCTCAAGAAGACGGAGAAGACGAGCGCCCCTTGTAGACAGACTAAGAATGTACATACTTTCCGTGCCTTAGACGGGAACCCACTTCCCCTCTACGACAGCTTCACATACCTCCAGTGGGCTTCACCTGAACAAACGCTGGACTAGAAGCGACGAAATGGAGGTGCCTTCTACATTCTGCGAAGACATAACACGTTCGTTCATCGAAGAAAACACTGAAACTGGAAAAAAGAAGCAAGCAAGAATAAAGAGTTCTTTGCTTGGGAGCAAGGGATGTCGTTTTGCTGCTCTCTAGTACCGAAGAACCTACGAACATTCAAAATTCAGTTAGTATTTATACTTATCCTGTCGAGGAGACCGCATGGGGAGACGGATCGAGAGTCAGGCGGAAATCACCTTGCGAAGGACACACAGAATGTAGATAAGAGGCATACTAGGAGAACTACGTAGAGCTGTCCACGAAGCACACGAACAGGCACAGCCACAATGCATTAGTTACCCGAGTCTATGCTGTCATCACGTGAGAGGAGCGGATGGTAAGGGGGCTTGCTCTACAGTACACGGATGTATCTAGCCGCGTGTATATGTGTATACGTGTATACGTATATATCCACTTGGCCCACCAGGAGGATGGAATAAGAGGCCGACAAGGTTCCCGGAGGCTTAGAAAAAGCTTGGAGGATGATGGAGGAAGGACGCCACGGCCTCTCGGCTCTACATCTAATGAAGCCCATCTGTAGTTGCCGGCGTACCGTAGAGACCAAGAAAAAGCTTACCAAAGAAAGACTTTCCGTCACACTGTGTCCTAACTGCAGCCTTCACGAATTCTGCGTTATTCAAGCAGTCTGCATGCAGATGAGGCTGCCTCCTAAACTTAGAGCAGAATCTCTCTAATATTGCGTCCCATTTCCTTGATGGTTTGAAAACAACGCAGCGTAGGAGAGCTGTCAAAGAACAAGTGAGGAAAAACAGGTTCATTCCTCTCTAGGTAAAGAAGAACCTCACAGAAGCGAAGAAGAAATGGAAGGTGATCAGGTCTCTCTAGATAGGAAAGAACTATCTGAAATGTCTCTTCTTCTTCTTCTTCAGACTTCCGTTAACTGCTCACTCAGCAGCTCGATCAGATCAATAGGTACTGTCACACATAGATTAGCGGGACGAGGTCTACGGAGAGAGACAACCGTATATGGCACGTGTGTAAATGGGACGGCTCCAGAGTGATGCCATGCACTGCCGAAGGGGGAAATGCATCGGTCCTTTGGCGGAGTGCGGTATAACGTCGGTGGGTCGGTGACGAGACGTTTCAGCAGTGAAGCGGAGGATACCTGCGTGACTTCGAAACGTACCGGGATAAAACGGGAGATGCTCTATAGCAAATTCCTTGCCAGGTATGATGATGGTATGAGTAGGTTTTCACTTTGGACCAACGCAGGAAGTAGCTTTCTACCAAAAAATTCCTCGACGAGCCGCGCATCAGTATGCAGTATATATATATATATATATATGGGGAGAATAACCCGATCTCAAAACACATATCAGACAGACCCTGTATTGAAGAGGGCCTTGGAGCCAGACTGAAGGTGCCTTTACTCAGAGCCCGCCTAGTGCCTCACGTAGAATCAATTAGAAACTGAAGACAAGCAGGTGTGTATACAAATACTGTATAACCGGGTATGAAGAACGGACACATACATACTTGTATATGAATTTGTATTGCGTTACCAAATGAGCAAGGACTGAGGCTACGCAGGCTCGTTCCCGGCATCTGCTTAGGAGGAATAGTAGTCTGTTCGCATACCATCGTTTCCGGTAAGGACATCCCTTTTCGCATTCAACATGAGATCAGCCAGTTCCTCTTTTTTTCTCTTGAAGCGGACCCCGTCTTTCACTCCCGATTCTATGGCCTGGTAAGAGCAGTTGAAAAAGTGTATGTAATACATGGAACCTGTATGTGCTCAAGTCGGCAGCTTGTCAGTTCATATCCAGAAAACCACAAAGGATTCTGCAGGAAGGGTGAGAAGAAAGTTACATGCGCAGGCGTGTCATTCTCTGCAAGCTGTATCTCCTTGCACACTCACTCGAGACCGCTACTCCGCTTTATGAGACTTCTTCGTGCGTGCCTACACATATACGCCTCAAACTAAAACAGCCAACATAAACACAGTGTCTATCTAATCTATCAATCCAGCTATCCGCCTAATATACTCTATCTCAATATCTATCTATCTATCTACCAAACAACTGCAAACACGAACGACACTCCCTCTGTGCCCCTGGTGACAAGGCTGGCTCAATAGTTCTGAAAACATGCGTCTAATGAACCGGTCTCACCGCTATTTTTGTCGCTCGGTACATGACATACCTGAAGAACAGAATTTCCTTTGGCTGCCAGATCGGGAGTGACATCATTGCTTTCGGGAGTGGAAGAAGCACTGCTGAGGGAGGCGCTGTCCGAAGACGTGCTCGTCGGCTGCACTCCGGAGATCTCGACGCCTGAATTCCAAAACCACGGGAAAGACAATACGATACCAGGTAGCTACCTAGAAGTTCGGGAGACCGAGGGTTCTTCGTAGACAGCTTGCCAGATTCAGTCACGCTATTCATGTGGACCAATGTATGTGTGTCACGGTTTGAGGAATCTCAGAAGTCTGCTTTCTCGGAAAGACTGAGTGAAGAGAGAACTGACGACGGAACTACAGGAGTACAGACCGTGGGGGGATAAGTCATATCCAGGTATGGTTTGACGACGAGGCGGCGGGTGACGCTATTGGACCGATGAAGCTCCGTCTAAGGCTATCGCAGGGAAAGATCATACGGACTGAGCGAGACGACAGGGGCTTTACGGGCGGGCTTCTAACCAGAAGATAGCTCTTGGTCAGCCTCATGGAAGCCAGGCTGCCATCAAAAGCTTTCTAGAAACAGAAACCCGCTGCACGTCCTCAGGAACCACACATATACGAAAACGAATGCTCTTGCAGCAGTCCCTCGGCAATAGAGCGTGAGGTGAGAAGCCAACCTTTAGACAGCCAAGTTGCTTTTACAGAGAAGGGAAAAAAAGGTCAGACAGACAGTTACACTTCTGGGTCGAACCGCATCAAGAGAGAGCCCCATCTCTGCTGACGGCCTGTAACTTCAGCTTCTGGCTCTGCATTGATCCGTTGATGGCGGGACAGTTAGGAAGTGTTAGCGGGCATAAGCCTACTTGAGTCAAGAACTCCAGCTGCCAGGGCTCTCCAAAGACCCACAGAGTGCGAAGAAAAGCAGACGATAAAGAGACAGAAGAAACGGCGAGACATTTTTGCAGAGGAACTGAACCCCAGAGATTGCCGAGTTCCTGACGTCATGTCGGGTAAACGACCTTCACAGAAGTTTTCCTCAGAACAATGCAAACTGTCGCACTGTACTGCCGCAGTGCAGGAAACCAGCCCAATCTGTCTCTCAAGCCAAACAAGGCTGGCGAGACATCGTTGACGCCCCTAGGCAACACCAGCCTATCCGAGTTTACGGTTCGTAAGTTTTCGCTCAATCCGACTGTGGAGCCGTGAAGCGAAAACGAGGCGTTTGTTAACTGACTTCCGCCCGACTTGTCAGCCGGTAGTTCTTTGAAGAGTGGACAAAACACAACTGGCAGTCCACAAGACACGCTTGCGCGCTAGGCCTGCAGGCTAGCTCCTAAGTAAGGGAGTGTCTACAGCGACTCCTTGATGCGGCGAAAACAGCCTCAGCGGACTGCTTGACGTAATATCGGAAAGCTGAAAAGAAAGAAGGCGGAAAACAAGTCACCGGGAGTAACGCCCTGTTTCGCGTCACGGGAAGCCGGGAAGACGTAGAGAACCGCTCAGAGGCATTGCAACCGGAGCGCTTGAGCAAGGGCGGACGGAGACAAGCAGAAAAAGCCTTCCGCAGTGAACCCGAGCAACTTCTCCCAGAAATCCTAGCACCTCTTACCTATTCGATTTTCCCTGGAAAACTGTCCTGCACCGAAGCTGAGGACCGAAGTAGACAGCAAGTACAGACTTGCAATACGACGAACTACAGACTGTTCGGTGGGCGGGGGGCTAGCTAGCCTGCGCGCACCTGTGGCCACGTGTCTACATCATTTTCTGGGGTCGCGACCGTATGAACATGCCACAGTCCAAAAAGATAATCGACCGCTGCTGCAGGGGGCGAGGATACGTCACGTCATGATAGTGATTCTTCCTGAGTCAAGGGGACCGAAGAATTTTTGCAAGTCTCTTTAGACCGTTCCTTGACTGTTTACAGTATGGCCAACCGTGAGGACGTTGCTTCTGTACCTGCTCATGCTCCCAGAAAATGAGGCCTCTACGAAAAACCAGGAACTTTCTCCGGTCGCGCTAACTGGATACAGCGCTGTATGTTCCTAAGCACTCGTTCAAGGATTTTCTCCTTACAGTGAACAGACGGGGTTTCAGTCGCTTCCATGCGGGTGACACGGTACGACTTACGTTTGCCTGTGAAGGACTTCCAGTTCCAAGCGGGCTTCCTGCACTAGTAGGAGGGGGCGCTTCAAGTTTGGCGTCGTGAGTTACCGGTCTTAAATCGGGGGAAGGCTAAACCGGCTTGAACTGTTTCCCGTGGCAATCTAAGCAAACTGTGCTGCTTGTGTAACCTTTCTTGGAGCCCTATCAGAGAAGTCTGCGAATGCCTCTGCGCTTGGAGGAACTCACGTTTCCTCCGGTTTAGTATCTGGCGCTCACTTCCTTGTAGGAGTGAAGAATGCCGTCCAGCTTGCGCTCCTCTCTACTCAGGGAGCATGGGCACTCAAGCTGTGGTGTACACTGCTTTCCGTATACATGGTACGCTCCAATCTGTACTATACCTGTTCGAGGTGCTGGACAATCTTGAATGTAGCGAGTACTCAGTGTACGTGCGAGAAAAACGCATCCGCCGACAGCCCAGCTGAGCGGATCCTCTGGCGTCTGGATCTCTGCTAGTTTGCGGGGAGCAAGCAAAGCTATATGAGAGTTCCGACGTGTAGAATCCAGACACCTTTTTTTGAACGGGCAGTACTTACTTCCGAATTTTGAGGCAGAACCCCTGGGAGCTGGCCGGGGTTCTGGAGCAAAATGCCTACCCGATTTCACTCCTTGTATCACAATCCTTGGTGAGCAGTTACTGCGTGTGTACGGTCCAATGCGGAGATGTAACCCGGTTTCACATTGGATCCGGGTGTATCCTTGCACGTGCTAGGTGCTCCTGATGTCCTCTATCGCGGCCCCCACGCTGCTTCCCCGGCGCAGAAGCGCTTCGTTGCGAAATCTGCCTCACGCCTCCCAAGCAGCACCCGCTATAAAGCTCAGTGCTGGACCGTGCGAGCCTCCGACGAGCACGCTCTCCCGCATTACGGCCAGAGGTACTTGGTTCGCACCAATCTCTTCCAGGTCGCCTCCATAGCGTCTCTTCTCAAGTTGAAAACTCAAATAGTGAGGGCGTCACACTCAAACGATTCCTGCTGTTTCCTACCAGAACTACTACGCGATCCGTTTGACAGGAGACCAAACACAACACCTTTCAAACTTGACGGAAGCGTTACGGTGCTCACTACAACGAGCAGAGGGATTTTTGATGGATGAAACCCCTAACCCGAGGGATTCTGGTTGGAAGCCGCAAGGCTCAGCATTGCTAAGCGCAGCACGAGAGCTGCCTTCCTCCGTGCAGCGACGCGTGCTGTAGCGGTCTTTCCGAGGTGTGCCATTGTCAGGAGTCATTATAAGGAGTCAACGTTGGAGGAGGAACACCCCGGAGTCCGAATGGGCACTGCCCGCCAGAAGATGAATAGGATAACAGTCTAACAGTCTGGGTCAGGACCATGGTCTGTCTTCTGCGTTGAAATTCGACTGTTCCGCAGAAAAAATCGCTGTTTGACATAGTTGCACGGGCAGTTGGCCAGGATACAGTACAACGCTCAGAATCATGAAACTTCTTCAGATCAAGAGAAGCTTTTTCCGTACCGACAGCCTTTTTAAGGACCTCCCCTTGTGGCGTTTACTGACGACGCTGCTGTCCAGAAGAAACTGTTACGGATCGTCACCTCCGCATCCCCTGCGGATGAGGGGCGTTCCCCTCAGTAGACCCCCACGGATACATGATCAGTTGAAGAATACAAGACTCTCTTCCACTGAGGCTACCCGGTGGGGGGTTTACTCACGTCTTTATTCAGATAATGGGAAACCGGTTTCAGCTCAGATTACAAAGGCTTTCTGCAGAGTTCCCTATTCCCTGGTAGTACGCGGCACGCAAATGCACCTATCGACTGCCTCTCTCCGGTGCATCTCACAGCTGCATCAATACAAGTACTGTCTCTAGTACAATCGCTTGCCGGTTCAATCAGCTCATTTCCCACCGAGGTCCAGTCGTGCACCCTCTCCAGCATCCCTCGGGCGCTGTAAGTCGCACAAGCGTGCAGTGCTCGGATTCCACTTTCTTTGCCTACCGTAGTGATTCCTGCTCCCGCCCTAACAGTGCATGTCCTACCAGTGACGCTCGGGGCGTCCCGGACAGGTTATATCTAGCATCGTGCCCTCGTGTGCACGAGCCCCTCAGCCGACCTCCCTTGACCCCCCTCCCCTCTTCCGTGGTTTCTTGGCCATTCGTTGTGTACTCTAGAGCCGTTCTTTTTTCGCCTTCAGCGGACCTGCCTTCGTCGCCAAATTACCTTGTTTCTTCTTCGGCTTGAACATACACGTTTGGCATCCTTTCTTCACTTGTCTGGTCTTGCTCAACGCAGCCACAATGACAATGATGAGAGCAGCGTTAATCAGTATTCTCACAGGACGTGGGATTCGCTTCCATAACCCCAGATGTCCTCGCTTTGGAGGGACGCGTGAGCTTCTCCGCATTTTCAGACGCTCGCTTGCGGCTTGCTCGTCAGCTGCTGGTTCAGTCGTTTCCTGAGCTCTCCTGTGATCCTTTACTTCAGGAGACGCGGGAAGTTCGATTTTCTCATCTGCACTGGGACGATACTTGACCTTTGCATCCTTTTTCCCGGCCCGGACACCAGTTGAAGCCAAAGTTAGAAAGATGAGAAAGAAACAACACAACGAAACAGCCCGGACTGCCATTATGCTTCGGCGAGCTCGAGACTACGGATGGGCAAAGGAAAACAACACGCGAAGTCAAGGGGTCGCCAAGCGGGCGATCTACCGGAGAAGTCCACGAGAGCAAGGGCACTATCGGCTGTACTCCCGGGTTGGAGCGCGGCCGGACGCAAATGGACACTCTACGGAAAAAGAGAACGATATTTTTTGTGCATGCCTTTGACCCGTCAGGGCCTTCTTAAGGAGGGAACTTAATATGGTAGGCACCGTTGATGTAACTGGCTCAAGAACTTAGTGGCGTGTCCCTCCCTTCCGTCGAAGGGAACTAGGTGTCCCCCCTTCAGAGGGGCCACGGGTCGCTCAGCTAGGCGCGGCCATGCAGCACTCCCGCGACTGTTTGTTTCCAGCTCACCGCGTTCAGCTCCAGCCTATTTCTCGTGTATTGTTAGCGGACAGACCTCGACCATCGACAGTCGACCATCGACAGTCAATTACAGCATATCACTTTCATTCGTAGAGGGCTACAGTCGGTCGGGAGTCTGTTTGAGATGCAATCTGTAGTACAGGCCGTCAGCCCCTCAGCTCGGAAGCCCGGGAGTGGGTAGTACGCCGGAAAATCGTAGCGACATTTCTCATGGTCGTGTATCTGATATTTGACTGGCGCTTGGCTGCCACTGTTGTTTCTTCGTTCGGTCATGTTCCCGTCTTGAGCAGACAGCTCCATCTTTCCAAAAGAGACTGGCAGGTTTGTGCTGATATTTTACCTGCCTCAGGGTGGCTGATTTCCTTGTCAATATTGGGCCATCTGATCCGTTGCACTGGAAGCAGGGGGGGACACCTGGCTGTGAAATCGGCAGGCCGCACGTGTATGTGAGACCCTACGGCGGTCCGAGACCTCCAGGAGGGTTGAGTAGCGCTCCAGGCAGCCAGTGTTCCTTAGCCAGAGCAAACAAAAGTAGGACTGTCGCGAGTATTGGAAGAGGAGTGGTATGCGCTCACGCTTAGGCAATAGTGATTCGCGACAATCTCTATGCTGTTCGCGATGCCTCAGTACCAGGTGTCCTTCGAGACAGTCATGGCTCTCTGGGAGGAAAAACAGAGTGCCGCGGGGGGGCGGGTTATGAGAAAGCACTTGCGGCAGAAGAGGAATTTTCTCTTGCGTGCTGCAAGAAACGTCTTTACTGCTGCGAGTAGCCTGCTTCTGCGGACCATCTCCTATTCCCGCACGCTCGCCACCACCGTATGTGCGTCGGCGCAGGACGTGAAAGCTTTTGAAAAGAGGACGGAAATACAGCACCCCCGAAACAGAATTAGCCGGCACAAGAGGCCACTGAGAACAAACAAGACAGTCGAGAGTTGTGAAGAAGACGAGGAGAAAGATCTGTTCGGCTGAAGAAAGAGCCTGACAAGGCTCTTTTGCCTGTTCACGCCAAGTAAGACTGACAGCACCTAAACAGAGGTGCACACTCCGCTGCATTCTAGAAGAAACCAGTATCGAGCAATTGCTGGTCACTGGCAGGCGAGCTCAAATCTGGAGAACCTCGGCACAGCATGTAGCATACTTCAGCGCTCTAGGCACCAGCCGAAGGCCAGCTGTCGCTGTGCGAACCTACTAAGAGCACACCGTCGTAGAACACAGGGAAATACCCGGAAGAGAGAGGGAATCGCTGGTGACAATTAGGTCCCTGTAAATCTCCCCCAGAAGAGCAATCCACTCTTTTTTCGTTAAGGTCGGCACCTTCGTCTCTTGGAGTCGTGCACTCTCCCCTCTCTGCACACTCTTTTCCGGCGAGTTACACCCTGTCTCAGTTTGGCAGCTCGAGGAATTCTGAGCGGCCAGAGGACTTGGGGGACCCGACGCTGCTGGTCCCAAAGCGGCCAATCCAACGTCGGCGGTGTCACTGGGCGGAGAGTCAATATTATACTGATAAGGTGCCACGCGTGTACCATCGGTCCCGCTAACATCGAACTCGGGGGTCTCCATTTTTATGATTTCCGCTAGCGAGTGGTTCTCGTGCGAAAACCCCCGTACATCAAGTTTCGAGGCCCGGGCGCTGGTAACCTCGCCTCCTCTGATTGCATCTTGGAGTTTGCTCAGCGTAGCCTGGTCTACGCGCAGCTTTTCAAGAAACGTTCGTTGACGTCGCTGAAGCACCTCGAGACCATCTGTCAGCCTAAAGCTACTGTCGGCACACCACCCAGTAGTGGGCTCATACACAACAAACGATATGCTTCGAGGCAGTGCGAGAGGAATGCTGGAGCTTATTAGCACAAAACATGGCTGTCCGCGGGCCCCCGCTTCTGGCCCTGTTCTCTCCAGCAAATGAGCTTGCCGTAGATTTAGAGTTCCTTGATTGTTTTTATAGGATGCTGATCCAGAAGAAGCCAGTCTCTCCAAGAGCCTTTGCCGAATGCAGGCTTCGACTTGTGCATCTGCGTCTTCTGTACAAGGCTCTGCTTGCGCCGTTCCTTGCCCAAGCTGCTGGCCCCGAGCCGTTGGCCGGCCTGGGGCCACATGATCAGCTTCTGCGTCGCCGCGCGGATCGAGCGTGACTTCGTCTTCCCTGGGCACGTCATCTGTGGCAAACACGACCTTTCGTCTGCTAGTCAGGCGTAGCCGCGACCCGATGAATCGAAGGAGTCCGGAGGTCATCTTTACCTCAGTCTTGGACTTATTAGGAGACTTCTCAGCGCGCGAAATAGGCACGTGTGTCGCATTGGCTTCAAGAAACCTTTCGTATTGATTAGAGGCGTAAAAGAGATCAACCCAGACTACGAAAAGCTCTGCAGATCTTGGACTGAAGAGACGAGCAATTACATGGCGTTTAGCCCGCCGATAGTACAAAGACACGTAAAAGTGGCTTGGTCCCGAGGTGTCGTCCGTCACCTGGTGATAACCAGAATACACTAAGCTCTCAACTGTATCGTCCAACAAGGATTCATCGGCTTCATCTTGCCGAGTCAAAGCACGCGCTCCATTTATGCGGTATTTCGTGCGGGGCTTCCGATATTTCAAAGCAGCATGGTGAGACATGCCTATACACTCTCCCCTCGAGATCCTAGGGCTGGCTGCGCTCTTCTCTTTGCGGCGACTGGGTGACTCCGCGCGACCACTGCCTTCCCGGTCTAGGTGCAAATTCGAGCAGACGTGTCTAACAAGTCCCTCGAGAAACGACGGCGCAGGCTGCGCAGGGAACTCTCGCAGCTCTAAAGTCTGGATGTTCACGCTTGCAGTGTCTGCCTCGTAGCTGACAACAAGAACTTCTGCGCTCTGATCCTTAATGTCTTCTTCTATTTCCCGGGCAAGAAAGGCGCAGTGCAAATCCCTCAACGTTTTCGCCTCTGATGGAGCGAAACCGTTATGGCCGATCTTTCCATAAGTTCCAACAGTGGTGCCCACGTCACCCGTCGGTGCTGGGTACGGGCAGACGTCAATTCTTTTATTGTTCCCTTCCGCGGCACTTTGATTTCCATCCACTTCTTGTGCTGAAGCGGTTCTGGCCGCTTCACTGGGGCTCACGTCGGTGGATGCGGCCAATTCCGAGGGCCGGGTTCCGGGGTAGTTGCAGACGTCTCCACTCAGCAGTCTTCTCCCGGGCAACCGAATGTGTATGGACACAATGAAGCATCTGTTTGCTGCAACCCGTATTTCTCTGTGCACTTTTATGCAGCCACCCTCGCACCTCCAATTCCGTGGTGACAGCAAGTCCTCGTCTGGGTCTGAATCAGTAGAAGTCCTAGAATCTTCGGGAGATTCCAGAGTAGATATTCGCGTATCCCGCGTTCGCCTGATCGCGTTCCCGAGAACGGTTTGGAGGCTTTGCAGAGAATGAATCAGCTCTTTACTCGTGACAAGTGGCTGTCTGAAACAGGCCAGAGATTGCTGACACTGCTCAAGCTTCGCACGAAGTGAATATGCTTCGGCGAAATGGGCCTCGCGCGTAGCGAGGTTTCGACGCATTTGAAGTTCTTCATTCTTCAAACGGGCTACCGTCTGTTCTAGGCTGCCCGAGTAACCCAAATGCCGAAGGTGCTGCTGCGTGGCCCGTACTTTGGAACGTAGATTCAAATTTGTAGATAGAAGGTTTGTCACCACTCGTTTGAAACGGTCCCATTCGAGTGTTGTCAGCACTACATGCCGCCTGTCCTCCGTTTGCTGTACCTTAGTAAGTGAAACGCTGTGGTACGCGCCAACACTCAGGGCGGATGCTGGCCCTGCTCGGCTCTTGGACCCCCCGTTCGTCAATGGAGACTTGCGGCTCTCCCCTGAGCCAACTTGCAATCCGTGTGTCGCAGTATCGCACTGCAGTTCCGGAGAGGGCGATGTGTCAGCATTTCCTGTTGAACCGCTCTGCAGCTCTTTTGACCGGAGTGTGGATTTCGAGTGCGAAGAATGCGAAAGTAACAGGCCGTCATACTCGCTAGTCAGCGGGCTGTTCACCGGCTTCACCTTATCGAGATCTTCTAGAAGTCTCTCTTCGTCCAGAAAAAGAGTGATCGCTTCTTCCATGCAAGCAGAGCTGAGACGGGAAGAACCTTCCTCCCTCTCCTGAGAGAAATCGGCACCAGTCCATTCAACGAGTTCTAGCGACGTCTCCCGAGAAGCTGCCACTCGTTCATTCGAAAGCTGCTCGAGGGCGTGTACAGCCCGTGGGCTGAGGAAGTTAGGAGGGACAGTAGAGAGAAGTGGAGGCAGTGTAGAAAGGCCAGGAGCCCTTGGAATGCCGCTGACAAGCTGCGATCTTTGGCGCAAAGGAGGAATTTCTTTTTTTGCAGCGTTGTCCGCATTCACTGGTTTTCCAGACGGCGGAGAGGTCCTGACGAGAAGCGGACTCGAAGGCAGGTTGGGGAGCACAGAGGCATCCTTGACTATGTATTTTCTTTCGAAGAAGGGGTTGTATGTACGGACATCTGCGGTAGACCGCAGGAAGCTGTTTCCTGTTTTGCTTTCGAGGTTTCCCCACTTCCGTGTCTCCGCCCCCGACGTGGCGCCTTGAGACCAGCCCGACGCTCCTCCTGTCTCTAGTGTGTTGTCCTGCATGGCAAAAAAAAACTAGTAAGATGACTTAAGGCTCTGCCCATCTACCAGCGACTGCGCGACGAAGGAGGGGCAGAGTTGAAGCTCCACCCATCGACACACAGTGAAGGCCGCAGCCAACCTGCTACCGCTCTTTAATGATCAAAAGGTGCCGACAGTGGAAAAACGCTTGGTCCCCATTGTGACAGAACTTTGTGAGCACTTGCGGTGTGACCGCTGGATTCTGCGCCGGCCTTTGGTGGCAAGCAAATAACGCGCGCAAGAAACAGAGCGCAACAGTCTTCGACGACCTCCGTTGTGTGGACTACCGGACTTGCCAAGATGAACCCAGCCAGATGTGAACAGTAGGACAGAGCTTCTACGGCCTGCTTGCTGGTCCCCCAGCCGTGCTGCACACCAGCGCATACCTGTGGGAAAAGGAGACTTGGGGACTCTCAAGTTGACGAGGGGGTGGCCCTCTGCAACGGACATCGAGGAGGCTACCTGGGGGTGGCGGCCCCTGCTGAAGGAAACTAGTTGCGCTTGGTCCCTCACCGTATTTTCTTTTCCAGTCCGGACTAAATGGGCGACCTTCAGAAGTCGGTGTTGTATCTTGCCTAGTGAGTAAATGGATTTACGGGGCTGGATGACTGGCTTCGGTTAACTTGGCAACACAGCGTTCTTTTCGGTTTCCTCTGTCCTGTCAGGCAGTATCAAGAAATTGCGGCTAGCGAACACTACGGACTGGCACGCCACACACACGTGCAATACAGGCATTAGTAGAGCTAAATGTGCGGATTGGTTTGGCAATCTCGGTCAAGGAAGCGTAGCCCCAAAACTGTTGTCCGGCTGATCCTACAAAACCTCCAGGGCAGATTGGGCAGCGTGTGGTAGAATGACAGTCCTTGAGCGTTGCCCGGTTCGTCGACCACAAGGCTGTCCATCAGTGCGTGTGTGCCGGTAGTCAAACTAAAAGTACAAAACATAGTCTGCGTACTCTCAGAAGAACACCTGCAAATATATGGTATCCAACTAGAAGCTCCAGGGGCAGTGCAGGAACTCCACTACGGGCCAAGTCAGCACGAACTAATGGAGCGGGTCAAAACATGACGTGTTCCATTGCCGGACAGCGTAAAACCTCCTCGATCGCTATGCCTGGTTCTTTCCTTCAAATCAGGAGATGCGTGCCAGTACAGAAAAGGGAAGGTGGTATTGTCATGCAGACACCTCGGCGGCGCAGAGACCGACCTCAATCAGGAAACGGACTCCGGGGGCACTTCTATCGGCTTCAGTCCCTCTGCAGAGGTAGCCTTCGCACATCTTCGTAACAGATTTGAGTTCTTTCCTGAGCACGATCTCTGACGCAACGTTCCGGGGTGTAACATGACTCCAGTGGGTGGTGGAAAATACACACTGTAACCGTTGCTGAGATGCCCGGCGCCGTCTCGGCGTTCGACTCCTCCTCTGTCGGCTAGGGGGCGTCGAGGTTCCTATCGTTACGCTTGTAGTTAGGCCGAGCCAAAGGCCGTTCTTGCCGTACACAGGAGGTTTCCCATCCCGGCGGCGTGAGTTAGATCCGCTGGCTACTGAGCCACGCGCGGGCCTAGCTCCTAAGAGCCAGCACAACACTCTATTGCGTCGAGGACGTGGCGACCTCGGTTATCAGCAGCACAGTCACTGTACCTCAAGACGTCGAATTGTCAGTCCCACTCCGTATAGTAAATCCAACGCGTCGAAAGCAGCAGCAGAAGATCCCCCTACTTTGTCCGTCCCGTCAAAGACTGTCCCATCTTTCGCAGAACAACTGCGCCCCGCGGGACAACGCGCGCCGCGGAACGATTGCCCCGGGCAATTTGCACGAGGTACGCGTCTGAGCTGAGTAACCACGTCAGATTCAAAGCGCAAATGACGCCGCCCGCTGGCTCACTGCCGTGTGCAAAGACCTGCGAGGCACCATGCTCCAGCGGGGCCTGCACGGGAGGCGGGTTACACTGCAAGAGAGGGCTAAGCTCCTCCTAGGAATTCCACAACTTCAAGGCGCTATCGTACTGTTTTACCAGCGTGTGATATCACAAGAAAGAAAAAAATGGAGAGATTGGATCTCTCATTCGCTTCTCGACGCAAAGTGCCGCTAGACGAGTTGCACCGCAAGAAGTTTTCTTCTCTTCTCTGAATGACCGAGGTGTCTATCTTCTCCTGTCAGTTATGTTTACCTTTCCCCCCTCCTTCACCCTGTCTAGGGGACTTTTTGCACTTACAATCAGACTATGCTTCAGAGGGACGTAGTTATAGAACGGAGAATACATATAAGAGGCGGACAGGTACAGAGTTGGAATTCTGTCAGATGCGCTACTTAGAGAACGGCGATACATATTAGAAACGGGTAGTTATAGGTTTAAAGAGCACATGAGAAGCGAGTAGTTACACACTCAGGCGAGTACATATGAGAAGTGAGTGACTGGAGAATGAGAGTACGCATCAGAAGCATTCCGCGACCTTACCCCGAGATCAACTGGACCTCTAACAGAGGGACATATAATGGACTCAAGCTGAAAGCTTAAAGAAGCTGGTATTCTACAGTTGTGAACAGTACTCCTCCCCTAGCTGTCTTGCAGTCTATCTGCTCAGCTTATGTGTTTTAGAACATCTCTACAATGCATACAGCGGCAATAGCACTGATTAAGCCACCTTCGACAGGCAATGCGAATACCTACTCAGTTCATACGTGTTGATGCTGGTGAGTACTTGCGCGCTGTCACTTACATTTACTTCTAGAAGAGGCTTGCGTATTCACCTCACAGATTTCTTTCTTTTCTCCTGAAAGAAGGCAGAAGGGAGAGACCCGGAGTGAAACATTGACGGGGTAGTCCAAAGAAAAGCGAGTAGTAGTACGCATGATCACGTAGACTGGATTCGAGTGTAGAGTCTCGACGATCAGATAGGAGAAGTCATATCTTTACTACCTTCGTGCTGCACCCCTCCCCTCTTCTCCACTTGTTCGCAGAGGAATGTCTCTCTAAGCTCCCCCTTTCAGTCAAAGACATGACTACCTTAGAATGCAATCCCTTTGGATTTCAAACCCCTTTCTTGGAAAATTCATTGCCCAACCTTTCTGTTTTCATGAGAATGGAAGGGGCTGTGTGTACGTCTAGATCTCGTCCTTGGAACCGTGTTGTGCAAGCATCACTACACGGACACCTTTGAAACGAAGAGGCCGACAAGCGAACACAGAGAGACAAGACACTATTACGCCTAGGACTTTGCTTAGGTACTTCCAACTTGAAAGTTGTTGTCTTCACTCTCATGATGAAGACTATCACCATCTGAGCATCGTAGTCATAATAGAGGAAGAGATCGAGAAGAAACAAAGTGGAGTCATCATCTCCCCTCTTAGGGATTTGCCCGTTCCCTTGGATAAGCTTTTGTCGAGTAATGAGGCTGAGTGTGTGTACCCTTCCTTCCACAGGTAGTTCTCTCATTATGCCTGTTCGCCCTTTATCCAAACGTTGGCGACCTTCAAAAAGGTTAGGAGATTCTTTCTTAGATGCTACTTTCTCCTTACTAGCGCCTCGCAGCTTTGCTTGCAAAATAAAGAGGCAAACACTCTTTCCCGTTCTCTTATCAAGCTGTCGTACATCGAACTGATTTGCTGTTGCGGAAGTTCAGTGAAGGGAAGAGCGGAGCCAATGGATTGGTTGCCAAGTAAGAATGACTGATAAAGTTCTCTCAGCATCGATGAACGGGCGACGCACAGAGAGCTTGCACGATGTGAACGCGTTTGAGGATGCGCGGGAGAGCTCCAGTCACTTTCTTTGGTTGTTTTCTCCGTACCTCGTAGACGCTTTTCTTCAGTCGTTAATGCACCTGGCAACTTTCGGACGATAGTCTTTTCTCCTGCCGCCGTCGCGGAAAGAGCACGTTCTAACAGGAGGGCGCCGGTTAAACCGCGGCGCTGTACGTAATCGCGTGCCCCTGTGATCAATCACGTACCATTTAAATGAAGCCTACTGCAACAGCTGATGCTTGGGCTTCCAACTGTCTTTATTAGCACGGGGGGAAGCGAGTTGTTAGGGATTGCTCTGTGTTGTATTTGATGAGCCTGCTGCCAGCTAGGCGACCAGGGTGTTTTACTCTTTTCCTTTCCGTAAGGCCGTGGCGTGTGAAGTCTCGGAGGTAAGGGAGAAGCCACCCGTCTTGCCATACGCGGCAGATGTGCCGCGGCCTCAGGATTAGTTCTATTGGCGCACGCGGCCCATGAGGTTTGCTTCCCGATGCCTGGTTCACCATGCGCGAGGAGTGCTTCGTTCGTAGCCGCTAGTTTAGTTTGTGAGACGTACGTTTTCTCAGCGTTCACTGTTCTGATCACTCAGGAAAGCCAGCAGTCACGTCGAAGTCGTCACTGTGTCTCAAATACATGTCCCTCCTCTCTCACCACGCGTTTCAGGAGCAGAAGTGAACCGAAAACAGGGTGTTACACGTACCTGGGCAATGAGAGGGCGGGTCTTTCATGTTCGGAAAGAACATGCCTGATGCGGAGCCAGTCAGTGCCCTTGAGGACACCTTACCAGAGAAACGCGAACCTCAGCAAAGACCTGACATCGCCCACTCCTCACAGAACAGATCTGGGTGCATCCCGTCTTCACTTCGGTGTTGCTCTTTGAGCGCTTGGGACAAAGGGAGTCTGCAACTGCTATCTTACTGCAAGTATCACTACTCGAGAAACTTTGTTCTCTTGGTCAGGGGGGTTGGCGTCTGTGCCCCTTTGCACTGTACCGCCCTGTGCTGCCCAAAGAAGTAACAGAGTCGTACATGCACCTGAATTATGGTAACAACTCGACCGAGGCGTTGACATGGATAGAGTCGGCCGGTCACTTCACATTTTTTTTTCCAAGGCTTTCACGCTTCTGCCACTCACGGTTACTAAGGAGAGGCGGTCTAGGGGGGAAATACGAAACAAAAAAAGCTCCTACGCATAGGAGGGCTGCAGCTGATTGACGCAGGATAAATAATACCCGGTCATACAATAGAGGGCTCTCTCTTCAGCAGAGTGAGTAGCACTGATCATCTTTTACTATATCTGCGGCCGTCGGGCGAGACAAGAAATCCACCAATATTTTCTGGTGACGTGAACAGCGATCACCATTGAAAAGAAGAAAAACAGTCAATCGGGGAGGAGGGAAAAGAAAACAAATAATTCGAATAGTGGCTGGGTTCAATTTTTATGTCAGCTTGGTGCTTCACCATACAGCAGCAGGTCGCCCTTTCATACGGAGGTCACCTGCTGCGCGGCCGTTGGTCTCTCACGCATCCCTCTTCCTGCCTTCCGCCCCATGACTTTGATGAACTCGCTCGTTACAGTAAAACCACCGCCACAGGTAAGACATGGACACTGCTGCTGTACAAGACTGTGTTAGGCCACCAGAGCGGGGTTTCGTCGTATGGCGCATTATTCTGACGCCCCTGCCCTCGATCATCATCGATCGAAAATCTCTTTTTTGAGCCGACGCGCGACAGGCCAAGCTAACAACTACTAACCCACTTCAGTTGCCTTGCTATTGCCTGAAACTTCGTTGTCTACCCCCCGTCCTGTTGGAGACGGTGTGGTGGCGACTTGAAGAAAAGGAATTGATGTCGGGGCTGATGATGATGAAAGAACGGACTGTACCCTCAGTCACTGTCCTGTCACGTCCTCATTCAGTCTCCAAGGAGTCCATATCGTGGTCTCGTCTCGTCTTTGAGGTACGTCCCTACGTAGTTCACCTCGACTTCGTCAAACCCCGGGACTCGCTGTTCTACTATTATTGTCTTCTTCTGTGTGGCTGGGCGCATACACCGGCGGACCTTCCCCGGAGTGTCATCTCTGTCCCGGTCCGTCTTATGGTCATCCGCAGCAGACACTCTCTTCCTGTGAACGGACCTCAACAGGCTGGCCGCTCGGAGAGGAGAAATTCCAAAGAAATCTTCAGGTGCTTCGGCTCGTTTATATTTGGATTGCGTGCGGGCTTCACTTCTTTCCATCCGTTGCATCTTTCTGGCTCGCTGTTGAGAGGCATGTTGTTGTCTCCTCAGTTTCTTCCTTTGTATAGCATCTTCTTGTTGCCGACCTGCGGTGAGTCTAAGGACCATCAAACCCATCACCATGCAGGCGAAAAGAAGTAACGCTTGATTGCGTGGGTTTCCCCAGAAAGGCTTATATCTTCTTTCCCCGTGTTGTTCTTCTCTCCTAGTAGACTCCGGCAATTTTTCATCCGAAGATAACAATGATGAAGACGGAGACACTTCACTCTCTCCTTCCATCCCCTCCTGCTCTTCATCATCTTCCGTTCCGTCATCCACTTCCTTTACTAAACCTTTCCTTACTTGATTATCCACGAATCGTATATTCATCTGTGACCACCGAGGGCCCTTCTGAGGCTTTGGTTTAGGTATAGACTTAGAACTCGGACTTTTACCTTTAGGAGTGAGTAGACTACGGACCAGGGTACGATCCGCACCCGACCACTCTACCTCAGGACGGCTCGTTTGAAACAATGACGGGTGTAGCATATGTTTGATAGTAAGGACTTTATCGACTCTCGAGATATACAGATCCACTGGTATAGGAGGGACATTGGGAGAAAGCGTCAACCGAGTCATAGCATGATCGAACGCGCGCTGACAATATGTATGAAGTAAGCGTAGCACTTTCTGATCTTTCTGCAATCTGCTTAGCAGAGGATTCGTAACAACAGCCCATGCCTCTTTATCAAGATTGAACTTGAAATTCCAATCTAGGTGTGCTTGAACGTCTCTCAAGACCGCCATCTTGACACCCAACATTGTGTCAGTGGACCGCCGCAGAGAATGAATGTGCCGTTCACCTTTTCGTCTCGTCGCGTCAGAAAAAAGAGGTGAAGGCTCTTCTGCCACTTGCCACCGAAACACCCCTGCGACGCTACAGAGTACTAAAAGCGCAGTCCCTCTCCAAAGGTTCATCTTCATCCGGACATAAGACGTAAAGACCCGAGGACAATAATGGGTTCCGGATGCAACAATGGACGGATGTCACGGCTAACTCGCCTCCTACCCCCGTCCGTGGATGGAAATAGCTCTTTTTCTTGATTCGACGTTCACGAACTCCATACGATGAGCCGTTCTTCTTGCTCGACTTTCAAAGTCCGTGAGCCGCTGTCGCAGTTACCCAGAAGCAGTCTTAAAAGGGCCTCCGCTGCACACACCTTTCTGAACACGATTCCAAAGAAAACACTGCGCGTGCCTTGAAATTGGAAACATAAAGAAGAGAGCGCACGTCATCCGCTGCTCGGACGTCGGAAAGGTTCCTTCAGCGCCCACGAGAACTTGAGCCGCGCTCCTCTCATGCAACAGACACACGAAAGACAGGAACCCTCTCCGAGGAGTTTCAGTGCTTCGGAACCGGAGCTGTGATAGGAAACATGACTACAGTACACTTCGAAACGGGTGCCATGTCCAGTTCGAAAACAGACGCCCAGAATTCCAATCCCTTGGAAACCCATCAAGCTTTTCAACGCCAAGTGTGTGGTCACCTCGGACACTCCGAAACCAAAGAAGGGGTGCGTCGTCAACAGAACAAAGTATAACAGCTCTCGAAGATTGAGTCTTCCTTCGGGTCCGCCAGGTTGTTAGTACGCATGAGAACGGTGTAGAGAATGGAAAGGGTGAAGGCACCATGACAAAGTAGAGACTCTGTAACTTTCATACACTCGCACGGGCGGGACACCCCCACTCCAAAGGTCCCCTTGTCCGTGTGTCAACGGCATCATCACTTTGACCACCGAGAAACAGACAAGGTAGGCAATTCAGGCCCCGAAACCCACAGGCGAAAGGATACACTTAGAGGGTGCCACGGGGCGACGACTGTAACTGCTGTTCAGCTTCAGCAACAAGTGAGCCTCCGAACCCGATCGCACTATCGGAGTAAAAACATCGGCACCGAAAGTAAGAAGCACCGACTACTGTTCTTACGAATTCGTGCAGGCTCGTGGTACTACATGCCCTACTAAAAAAAACACGCCGAGGCAGAAGCGTAGCTACTGCGTTACACCGAGCAGCAGCGAACAGCGGACAACTGAGTTCGACAGGGGCTCACGCAGGCACCATGGAAGCGGACTCGGAAACATGATGGTGAGCCCTGTGCTATCCCCCTCGACATTTCTAGCCGTGTGAGAGGGGGGGTGTACGTTCTCTTCTTTATTTCTTTGGGCTCTCTAACGCCACACGGGGGCAAAGTCCCAGCGCC
>NW_027155146.1:0-1084 GCF_002600585.1 Cystoisospora suis | reverse complement strand
TCTCTCTCTCTCTCTCTCTTTGCCATCCTGCTCCCCTCTTACTATCCTCGTCACTGCACTTCGTCTCTTTCTTCCTCTTTCTTCTTCTTCTTTTACATGATGTAGCCCGCAATTTCCCTTCTCTTTTCACCTGAGATCTTCAGCAAACGGTTTTCTTCCCTGTCTTTCTTCTTCTTCTTTTTCTTTCTTCTTTTCTCTTCCTTTCTAGGATACTACTGCCATGAAGGGACAAGCTCTCTTCAGGGGTCTCGGTGCTTCTTTGGTCAGTACTGCCCAGAAGGCGTCGCGACGGGTCTTCCCTGTCCTAGCCATCATTACTGCTGGGGTGAAGGTCTCTCGGAAGTCTCAGGGATCTGTTACGGAGGCTTTGTCTGCATCTCTCAAGCCTCTTCACCTGCCCCTCTCGATTCGACTGTTGGCGATAAATGTCCCGAACATGTCGAAGGCGGGGAATGCCCCAAAGGAAGTTACTGCTCTCCTGGTATCTATCCCGCCCCTTCTCTACTCATCTATTCTACTCTTCATCTTGAAGCTATCTCCTAAATATCTCTTTCATCCGTCTGTCCATCTTGACTCAATCTATCTATCTATCTATAATCTATCTATCTATCTGCCTGGCTTTCTTTGATCTATCTATGGTTAGCCTGTCTCTCTTCAATTTATCTCTATGGACTTTCTGGGTTGTCGACAGGTGTTGCTTTCATTTCTTTCTTCCATCTTTATTTTCTTTCCACTGGTCTGTCCCCATCTGCTTCTTGTTGTTCTATCCCTTTAGTGAGTCTCCACGTAGAGACATAAATACTTGCCAAATGTCTTCTTTTCTACGCTTTCACCTCGCCTAATCGACTGCCCCATGTCTATGCGTAGGCATGAATATGTAGGCATCACTACTGTGTATGTGCGTGTCTATGTATGAATATCTATCTCTCTCTCTCTATATATATGTACGTATGTATATATATGTATGTATCACATACCCTATACCAGCGTTGACTCTTCCTTCGTCTTTCTCTCTTCTTCCTCTTCTTCTCTCAAGACTTGGTGTACTCTTTCTCATCTTCCTCCTTTCTTTTTCTTTCTTTCT
>NW_027155145.1:72652-73433 GCF_002600585.1 Cystoisospora suis | reverse complement strand
AAGGCCTGCTGTCGGGCTTTCCGCGCGACGGGGTCACCTCTTTCCCAGGTGAGCCGCCGTCCGAACTCTGCTGCCAGCTTCTTGTTCGTGCTGGGTCCTGGCGCCAAGTCATTCAGTCTTCTGGTCCAGGAGTTGACCCTAGGCGCGGTCTTGTTGGCCTTGCCCCTTGTTTAGGCAAATCTGCCGGTTTGACTGTTCCAGGTGAGGCCGGCGTGTCTTGAGAAGTCCAATCCTAGGATGAGGTCTTGTCCTAGGTCGGCTATCAGCAGGTGATGGTGTCCTTTCCATCCCCCTATCTTGATGGTGGCCTTCGGGATCCAATGTGTGGCCTGCAGGGTAGGTCCTGCTATTCCTGAAAACGAGTAGGGGTGAAGCAACGCTTTGCTTCCCATCTTCAACTTCTGGGTCAACTCGGGGTGGATGAAACTCCTTGAAGCTCCTGTGTCCATGAGCGCTGTCACCCTCGTTTCTTCCAATTCTACGTTCTGCAGGAGGGTCTCGTCTGCTTCCGGCAGGTCTTCCTTTTCGTTTTCCGTCCCTTGAGTTTGAGCGTTTCGTGCCCCGCCCGGTCGGGCATTTTCAGACGCTCGTCGTTGGGCCGGTTCCTGTAGTCTAGGCTCCATCCTCATGACGGTGTGCGCCCTGAGGTCCCGTTTCCCTGCTATGAGGCCTACGGTCCCGTTGATTACGCTTCTCATCGCCTCGGGGTCGTTCCTCTCTCCCCGGGTTGTTGGTCGGTTCGTCTGCCCGCTGCCGCTCCCCCGGCCGGGCATCCAGCGAC
>NW_027155145.1:45567-72584 GCF_002600585.1 Cystoisospora suis | reverse complement strand
TTTGCTAAATGGTAACTCCTCCGACTCTCCGCACCTAGCCGTGTTCGGTTTCTTCCGCCCTTTTCGATTTGGTGCCTTGACCGCGGGTGCCGTCTACAATGAAGGCAGAAGGTCTGGAAAGCAGCAAGACCTGGAGCCCCTCCGTAGTTTGTCGATTGCAGGAGACGCCTCCTCTGTCTGAGTGGCAAAGCCAACGCGTGTTGTTCTTATTGCTCTCCCTCGGACGTCCGCGCAACCGGGCGACCAATAAGCGCGATCCGCGGCCATGCTCTTTGTCTCCCGAATTCAGGAGAGGAAGTCTAATGCGTACGGACGCACGAAAGACGTTGGTTAATTCCGCTAAGCACGCAGGGCTACTAGGTGTAGTCGTCGCGAGTGCGACTTAGAGAAGCCGTTCTTTCTTCACCAGTCCCCACGACTGGACCGGACTCCAGACCCAGAACTCGTACCACATGGACAGTTGCTGCCGTAGAGCGCTTTGGGCTAGGAAGTCGCCCCGAGCGGAAGACTGCACACCGCACCCGTGACCTGCACGGACTCCCGCGGCGCGCCTTCTACTTGAGTCTTGGGTGAGAGTGTTTGAGCAACAGTTGCGGAGTAAGCCAATTGCCAAGAGAACTATGTGGACTGTGGAGCGTGTTACACACCAGCTAGTAACGAGGGAAGCAGCAGGAAGGTATAACGAACTGCGAACCTGCCGGGCTCGCCTGACTCTGCAGTTCAGCTCAGCAGTGCAGCACCGCGAGATGGAGAGACAACTTGTGATAATTCATGGAATGACTACGGTTGTACGTGGCATGCAGCCGAGAGCAACTCCAAAAAAACGAGCGACACGTATGTCAGCAATCCAGGTGGAGGACATCTTTTCGCGCTTAGAACGCTGCAGTCGGTCTGTCGTGTGAGCTGAAGAAAGTAGCTGGAGGAAGGTGAAGCAGACGTGCCAAACCCTGGGAGTGTGTGCGCGACGCCGTGACGAAAGAACTCATTTACTACTTTTTATTTGGAAAGATTTAGCGATTCAACGCAGGAAACGCGCGGACGGTCAGGCCTTGCAGTTCAGCCGCCGCTCGCAGCCGTCTTGCGCGCTTGTATGGTCACTGTGTTTACGCTGCGTTGCAGGTGGCTTCTACGTGTCATTCGTGCTAGCAGACTTTCCAGCAGCTTGCCCATGTAAAAAGAAGAGAATCCGCGGGTGCCCCTCTAGAAATCACTTTGCTCTTTTTTCACCGGCTATGGAAGTGGAAACTGTACAGCACTCCCCCAGTATTACTAACGGCTTCAAGGACATGCGTATCTGAGAGCGGGCGAGACACTGGCAACGCCCTTGACGTGAGGTCCTCGTGGCAGCGTTAACTACAAAATGCCGCGCATTCTTCCGCAGCAAAAACAAGGGGAGTTGTCGCCAGACCGAGCTGCTGCTACTTCCGCAGATGACTCGGTTCTTTTTTCTCAGGAATTTCAACCACCAGGCCTCGCGCCGAAGACGGCGTTAGCTACTATGTTGGGGCAGACTGAGCGACCCGGTCTCGGAGGCGCTCTTCCAGAGCAGCTATGGAATAAATTCGTTCGCGACTGTGTGGAGTGTTTCATGTTCCATGACGTTGACGACGACGGTCTTGTTCCTGTTGAGGAACTACCTTGGATGCTTCGTAATCTGGGACAGTTCTGGACGGAAGAGGAGCTGTGTGCTCTCGTGGCGGACTTCCGATTCCGAGCGATTTCACATCTTGACGTGAATCAGTTCATTGATTTAAACGCACGAGAGCACGATCAGAGACAACTGGACGTCAGCCGGGTAGTGGACGCCTTCGGTGTCATGGATCGGTTGAACAACGGCAGCGTGCCTCTTGAGGACTTGAAGCGATACGTGAAGTGTTTCCGTGAACGGCTGACGGAAGACGACTGGCAACTGCTCATGAAAATCTCAGTTGACGTTAAAGACGGCTACAAGCCTGTTGCACTCAAGCAGAAGGCCTTTCTGAAGATGTTCGCGGGAAGTGTTGACGAGTTCCTTTGACGGAAGGGACGCTGTCTTCACAAGAGTCTCGAAGTCTCCTGCTGTGAGACCTGTTCGGGGCGTTTGTAAACACACGGTCCGGCTGGACTGGCGGGGCTCCCGGGCTTCCTAACCCTCGTCACCCTGGACGCACTCGGAACACGTCAGGCAAGTTGCCAGTTTTGGGCTCCCGAGGAAGCCTTTCTTTTCTCGCCTCTTCAGGATGGGGCCCCCGTCCAAGTAGGGGGGGGATTCCCAACGACCTTGGACGCGCCACGTGTTAGTTTTCTTGCAAATAGGGTGAAGTTGAATTTTGCGAGGTAGGTGTCGGGCACTCGTGTTGTGAGACCCCTGTGCGCCATTCCGGGTGCTTGTTCCCGCTGCCCCATCTGGGCGCGGACGGGACTGCAGGGGCGCAGTCTGGTGCGGACTATCTTCTGAGGTTGGCGTGAATGACTTGAAACGTTGCCCGAGGCAGGCGCTCTCTGGCAGGACTGAATGGCCCTGAAGGATTTTTTGGTGGCTGCGTCTCAAGCGCCAGAGCTCCTCAGACGGGGAGCCCAGATGGTGGCTTTCGAGCACACTTTTTCCCAGATGTCACCACAGGGCAGCTATTTGTGAAAGCGGAAGAATCTGTATCGTTTTGAGGCAAAGCAAGAACCGTCGACGGAGGTAGTGGCTCTCTCTCACTCGGAACGGTTGGCCTGCTGACATGGGGGTGCCGGTACTTAGTGACAACGGAAATCATGCCCTCCAGTTCGAAAAGAGGATCGTGGCGTGTAGGACGGATACTTCAGCTAGAGGAGCAGCTGAACACTCGCGTGGAATACGGAGGCTAAACAGTGTTTCATGCGGCAGTCTTCACCACAGTGGACCCCACGACCAGTCTGGTGGAGGTCCCCGAGGGGACACATCCGTTACGCCAGTCGTGTTACCCGGCCAATATTCAGCTAGTGAGTTGTTACAGCAGTCCTGCAATCAGCGTGCGAAGGCACTACTTGCCGCGGCAGCCCTGCTGCAGTGTGTGATGTCTTTGTGGCGGGCTCTACGGTCGGAGTAGATGCTGGGCAGCCCGAGCTCGTCCCAATACGCGGCCCTCGAGGAGCGTATTCACCGGGGTGGCAGACACCGTTCAAGCAACGGATAGTGGACGAACATGCACTCTGCGTGCAAACTGAACAGCTGATAGTCACTAACCTTCACGAGGCAGTCGAGCAACCCGCTGCGGGGTTGAGGCTTGTAGTTGGGGGCGCGTGCGCGGGTCCGGACGCCCGCAAGACATACGTGCCAGACCCTAACAGCTGCGCTGTATCGTACTGGACATGTTAGCGCACTGAGAGGCTGGCAATGCATCGCTGAAGGAAACTGAGGCACTGGCGAGCTTCAGGGTGGACCTCCAGTTGTACAACCGGCAGGACAACATTGGATTCCCGCTGCGGGTACTACTGCGATGCAAGTTAGAGTGCCGTAGCGATAGGCCGTTAGAACCCGACAAGAACGCGTGGAAGCCGGATCTGTGCTGCACCAGGGGAGGCACCTACCGAGCGGACTTCAAGAGTTTGGTCACTCAGGGAACGCGCGAGCTGGTTTCGGTGAACAAGAAGCACCTCGTTGATGACCGAGTCTAAAAGGTGGTAACAGGTAGCTGTTGGAGGGGCGGGCTTTCAGTTCGCCACGAGCAAGCACAAGCCACCTGAGGTGGAGAAAGAACGATAATCATCGCAGGAATTACCACGACCGCAAGGGACGACGCTGCTGCCCCCCGTGCACCGAGTTTGTGTGGTACATCTTTCAAGTGTTCCAGTACTTCGCATGTGAGCAGGACAAGGGTAGCAGTCTGCATGCGTGCTGAAGGGCTCCGCTCCCAATAAGCAGTTTTACTTCGTGCTCTTTAAGCATGTTGTTTATTCGCCAAGCCGGAAGGCGGGGGTCCTGCGGGCGGTCGCGCTGCTAGTCCAGGCATCTCAGTTTCTCCGAGGTACCTCTTTAATAAACTGCCGGAGAAGTGACATACACTCAGCACCGATATGTGGTCCGCGACCCCATGAGACAGTGGCCTGACGAACACTGTTTTGCCGAGGGAACCTCACACATCTGCAGTGGCTAGCAGTTGAGGCATGCTCTTCCGCGTACGGTTGTGGTTCCGAATGTTTGAGTGGCCAGGTGGGCTTCAGGATCGCTTCATCAGGGGCATCTCTTTTTTGAAAGATAGATAAGGAGACTGTTCTGCCGCAAGCGACCGACGAAAGCAGCTCGGGCGCCTCTGGCTGTCCGCCGTATAACAGAAGGGTGTCGCGAAGAAACGGTCGCACGGCGCTGCCACCTGTCCCACTCTGAACAAGCAGTGCAGCAATGTAACGCAGACTTGAGCTTTTCTTAGTGTCCGATTATGCCTGATCCTTTTCGGAGAATGCGGCGGTGTACCATATAGACCGGTCTGTTGTAATTCGTGCATGGTCTCCCATCTTGCTCGCCCGCACGCCGGACGGAATGGGGGCAGCCGGTTGGATCTGTTTGTTTTTCTTTTTTCGTTTCACTCCGAGCGTACGCCTTCTCATTGTTCTCCTGGCTGTTGCTCTCGGTCTCCAAGGCGCTCCAGCTCCGTCCCAGCGACAATCGCGTGTCCAGATACGTATCGTTCCAGTCGCAGCAGCTGAGAGACAGAATGAAGCGGGCTCCAGCGTACGTCGAGAGCAAGCCAAAGTAACACTGGGGGTCTCTGTTTCTCCCGATGATGCTCCTCTGTTCTCAAATTCAAACCAGTCTCTCGAGGGCTCCTGTCCCGTTGGTTCGAGTGTTTCACTCCTGGAAGATCTGTTTTCCCCTGGTGTTTCCTCTTCTCGTCTTCTGGAAATGGGTAAGGTGACCACGGGTGCTTCGCCTTCTGTGAAGGTTTTGCCGGGTAGCTCTGATTCAGGACCGGTTTCTTTCCACCCTTCCCTCTCACCTGCTTCCTCCTCACAAAGCGAGCGTATAACACTGACTCATTCCGTTTCCGCGGAACTCCCCACCCCTGTGGGAAAGACGAAGCCCAGCTCGTTACCAGGAGCCGTCAGCAGCATCAACGCGACGGCCTTCAACTTGGAAAACAGTTCCCAGGAAGATTTCCAGGCAAAGAGGCTTTCACGACTTGTGGGCCAGTTCCCTTCTTTTTCATCGGGAGCCTCGAGACTGACCTCTACTGTCCTTGGCAACGACACAGGCACTCATGCACCCGTATCCCCCCCACCGCACCCTGTTTCTTTATCTCGGTCGTCGTTCGCAGCTTCGCCTACGCCTTCTTCTCCGTCTGGATCTCGTTCTGGTACAGTAACGGCTTTCTTCTCTGACTCAGGGCCTGCCTCTCCACGTTCTGCCCGAAGGAGTGAAAGCGGGAAGTCTCTTCATGAGCCAACGGTGGAGACGGAGCACGGCAGGGATCAAAGGGACGGCAGAGTCCTTGCTGTTTATGATGAAACTAACGAGGAAGATGGCGAGAAAGCGGAGGACGAGGCACTGCTGACCGTGACGACAGAGAACTTCGACACGCTTCTGAGTAAATACAGGTGGGCAAGAAGAGTCGCAGTGTGTTTCCCATTTTGATTTCCCGTGCGAGTGGATAACCCATGTGCAATTCGGCCCTGCCTACTCTCGGGCGGTTTACGGTCTGTATAACATAGACTATGTGTGTAGACAGGAGTCTCCGCCGAAGTATTTGCTTTTCCGGGTCGTGGGTGCTACAGGCGAAAGTGTCGCAGCACACCGGGGTAGAAGTCAGGTCTGCAGGCGGATCTGCCGTTCCTGTCTGGAGGGTAGGAAGCGAGCGTCGTATGAGGCGAGAAGGGTTTCAGCATCGGCACTAACCTAGGCTGCCGCGTCTCTCGAGCGCGCTGCTTGCAAACCCATCAGGCGGTCGCTCATGCGAGCGTCGGATCCGACTAGGCCCGGAGTTCGTTTATAACTGATTACTCGAAAGCCCTCAGTTCGTTCTGCAGCCTTCCGCGAAAGAAGTAGATGTTGCGGCGCGGCCGTCTACGAATCCTTGGGCGCCCTTTTATCACGATTGAGCGCGAAATGTGCCAGAGCTTAGCAGCACCCAGGGGGCTTCTTTCCCCATTTTCTTCCACGCGGCACCGTACCTTTCTCTCCTTTCTTCGCTTTTTTCGTGTGCTGCTCGGTTTTCACTCGTGTCCTGAGAGCATGTTAGGAGTCTCGCCTGCCTTTAGTGACATCATCGGTCTCTTCTTTGTCTTTGACTCCATTGGAACGCAAGCTGGGGTTCACTCTTGAAGGTTCATGTGACAGGTCAATTTCGCATTTCTTCTCCCGTGCTCGAGGGCCATTCTCTCTTGTATGTGTTGCACACCTAATCTTCACCGCGACAGTGTTGTTGGGATTGCACCTGTCCGGGACTTGGTAGGTATGTGCGTGCCCTTGGCCGGTTGTCACATCCTACGATGGCTCTCGAATTTCCTCTCGAGCCAGTCAGTCGTCTACGTGAGCTTGCATCACTCCGTTAAAGTGTCGCTTACAGGGAACGGCAGTGCGTCTTCTCTTTTTTCAGACGGTTGCTTGTTTTGTTTTTCGTCCCGTGGTGCGAGCGGTGTCAAGAATTGCTTCCAGAAGTCTACGAAGTGGCGGAGCGTCTCCAGCGTCACAGTCGTGTTTCCTTGCGAGTCGGCACGGTAAGGTCTCTGGTTTTATGTGGACCTCGGCGGCCGAGCTTGCAAAAAACTCTAGTAGCCGCAAGTCTCTGACCAACCAACTACGTGTGTTCGGGCAAACGGGACGTGCAGATTCAGAAGACCCGCGTAAGCCATGGGTGGCTTTACACATGCTATTTCCGGGCTGAAATGTGCCTGACGTGGCGTTGACTACGGAAATGATATGAGTGAGCCTGTCTTACCCATTTGTACAGTGTTGCAGATCGCTGCTCGCTTGGGAGCGCAGCGCATAGTTCTCCTCGCCTACACCCTGTCCGTTGGTTTGCACACGCAGCACCACAATTCTGTGACCCGCCGACGCCTTTTTGAAGGGACGCTGGGACTCCTCTCGGAGCATTGCACCAGGAAATTCTCACATGCTTCAGCTTATTCTGTACCGCTTCCTCAGAATGGTCGGAATCCGGTCTTCTCAAGTAAGTTGCCAGTGGCAACGCGTTTGTTGTGTTCCTGGGGGAAACGTAGTGCCTGGGCTCACGTGGCGCAATGTGCTGTTCGTAGGCTGATGCATCCGCAAACGAACCACTATCACGTCGGCTAGTGGTTCGGAGGTATCCTTCCCTCAAACTTTTCACAGGTGCAGCCGGAGCTGCACCTCCAGCCCGTCCTCAGGGGTCTGCTCGCTCATCCTCTTTAACGGGAGGAGGCCTGTCCGCTATCGAGTATACTGGGACTCGCTCGGCAGGCGCGATCGCACGCTGGCTGCTGAGGTAAGACACGAGAGATTTTCCGATCCTAGCGGTGAGGTTACGCATGTTGGATAAATAACGACAACCGATAAGCCCAGCGGCGAAGTCGGAAAGAAACTCTTGGCTCCTTGCGAAGTCAGAGATGCACCACCGGAGGGGAAACCCCCTTCAGAACGACGTGCTTCATACGCTTGCGTGCGTAGTTTGCGGCGTTCCTGCTTGTATCTCAAGTGTGGTAGTTTCTTCCTAATGTGGTGCCTCCCGTTCGAGTGTCTTTGATAGTGGGACCGAACTTGGTTAATCGAGCTGGGGTCCGGGACCGAGCCTACAGTCGGAATATGGTCCGCTTGGTCCACGGTTGCCCAGCAGGCCAGAACACATACTGGAGGTTGTTCTGGACAAGCTCAGTGGACTGTCAAGGCGGTCGGCCCAGCGGCCTGGTATCCCTATCTCCAAGCAAATCCCGGGGACTTTTGGTCACACGATCAACAGCACTGGAATGGCAGGCATCGTGACTCAAAAACTGTAGCAAGAGTTTCTACACGTGTGTGCAGGACCAGTGAGCTCGCTTGGCACCTCGGGGTGTGCGCACACAGTTTGAGTCTCTCCCGGGTCCGGCCGGGTGTACCAGACTCCAGGCTAGCTGTCCAAGGGCTTCTCTCGTTCGTTCTTCCCGAGGGCACTACGCTGCGTTTTGATCTGCGTGTTGCATCTGTTGTGCCGTCGGTAGGAGCTGCGGGCCGCCGGCGTACCCTCTGAGTGATCTCAACGCGACAAAGCTTTTTCTCTTTGATCACCCCCTTACTGTTCTTGGTGTCCTGGATGAGCAGAGTAAGTTCATGCGAACCCTGCATGCACAAGCGAAGCGGTGTTTCTAGATGTTCACTCAGCAGCGTACAGCCACCATGCACTCGGGTGCATTCCGGTGTGTGAATCTGCTTAAGAGGAAGTCGGTGGTGTACTGAGGGCGCTGTCCGTACTCATTCTTCTTCACAGTTGCCATGAATTGCTCTGTGACCGCTCAGGTGTTTCGGCAAGGCCCCCTGGTAGTGGCGAATGTAGCAGAGGGCTTTTTCGCTGGTTTTTTTTTTTTTTTGCGAATAGTCAACTGCTTGTACTGACCCTCAACCCTGGCCTCACGTGGAGCGCTTACGCTGGCAACCTTCTCTTCCGCACCTCCTAGCCTGTCTTCGATAGGTCGTGGGCTGGCGCTCCAAGTGCGCTGTGCGTGGCATAGTTACTGCCCACTCCGATTGCTGGCTATCGATCGTCTCTTTTCCGCCTTCAAGCAGTTCGTTTGCCAGCCATCTCGGAAGGACGACAGACTGTGCGAACCTCATTTTTCATTGTTGTAGGTCGTGTTGCGACAGTCTGGATCACTTCGATACAAAATCTTTTACTCCAAGTGCACTGTGGTTCGCTCAGCAATCGCGAGAGATCTGTTTTTACAGTCTGCTCCGAAGCTTCGCGATGTCGCTGTGGCCGTCACCAACAGTACCGAAGTTGCGGAATACTATAGGGTGAGTCAGAAGGTAGAGGTGCAGGACGAGAAAGGTATATACTACAGGGTGAGTCAGAAGGTAGAGGTGCAGGAAGAGAAAGGTGTGATCTCTCTAAGTTCTATTGTATGAGTTGCGCTTCCGGAGAGGAGCGGCTTTCGGTCAAACAGAAGCTCGCAAGCGGGCGAAGCCATGGTGGAAGTAGAGGGCAGAGCCGCCGGCCTCCAGGCACCCTGTAGCCATCGGTAGCAGCCTGGAGCCATCTCAAGGAAGCTCCCTGTTCTGGAGTAGGGCTCACTTGTGAGCAGCTAGAGTCTCTCGTTCCCCTTCCTTTTTTTAAGAAAAGGCCAAGAAAGGAGTTAACGGAAGAAATGCTTCAGGTCCGTTTCCGAAGAAGACGCTGTAGGGCATCGCTTCGCAGGACTAGTTTAAGCTGCTCCTAATTTTCCGTACCTGCCGCCTCCACTGAGCAACGGCCAAGGCGCTTCCCGCAGGAGTAAGAGTCGAGATAGAGCAGACGTTTTTCTTTGTACTTCCATGCCGGTGCACACGGTGCAGTCAAGCGGCTCGCACTGGTCGCGTTCTCATGAGGCGGGTGGTCTGATTTACTCTGTGGAGAGGAGAGTGTTTCAGCCCTTTGGTATCGCTACATTGTTTTATGAATACGCATCGAGTAACCCAGTCTCAGACGCAGTTACAAATGCGTATGCGGGGATGCGCGAAAACCATCACAGCAAGGCGTTTCCGAGACACCATGGTCACAGCTTTCACCGGTGTATTTATTGTGTGCAGGTTACGAAGCCTGGCGTGGTGTTGTTTAAGCCCTACGATGAAGGGAGGGTTGTTTTCGAGGGACGGCTGGATCACCCCAGCACCGTCAGCGACTTGGTGAGTGAAAACGTGCAGGAGGTCTGAGAAGCGGAGACGTACAGTTGTATCCGACGTCGGAGCGCTCTGGTTTTCAAAGCTTCTCCATCTGGGTTCTCTATGCCTGGTGCGAAAATGTGGTTGGACGATTTGTATGGAGTCGTCGTCTGTCTGAGCCGCGTTGCAGGATCGTGAGTGCGAAGACACTTCATAAACAGCATATTCGTTTGCAGCTCTCCCGCTTGGTTCCTTAGGGGCTTTGTTCTTGCTACACTTTAGCATCATGCATGTACTCCTCGAGGATGAGCTTGGTTCGGCAGTCACTGGCTTTTTACCCTCACTCCGTTGGGAAAACGTGCTTGTCTAGGGGAGCTGATTTGGCAAGCTGCTTGTTAGCCAAGCCAGTCAAACGCTCTGTATGGATTCAGCTGCTTCCGGCGAAAGAAGTCTGGTGTCTCTACTCTAGGCACCCTGTATGGGTAGTCGCTCTCTCACCTGCATATATTTTCTTCAGCTTACCTCGTCCCGCCGTGATCGAGGTGATTTGACGGACACTATATTACGCCATGTGTGACTGTAAACCGTGTACAGGTGTTCCGTAGTAGTTGCTTTCTCTTTCTTCTTCTGCAATCAGATTCGTTTTGTTCAGCAGAGACGTCTCCCGTCTGTAGTGCCCTTCGACGCCGCAACGTCTGCCGAGGTACGTTGGTGTGTTGCCGAGTCATGCGGTGTCCAGTTTATCCTGGCTCCTGACGCCCGGCAGCTTAAAAGTTCCCAGAGTAAAGAACAGCGTTTGGGTCGATGTCCGACTCGTCACTCTTCACTTCGTAAGAGCGGACCTTTTTTATAGGCCATCGTGACAATGTTCCGAACAAATGAGACTCTACTTTCGCGTATGTTTCTTTTCCCCTGTCACGCACGTTATTCGTGATTTGCCTTCTTGCGACGTGTAAAGTTGCACTGGTGCTTAGTGACTTAGCTGGCATCCTTTTCTGCGAGCAAGATTTTATACCAAAACACTTGCAGTAGGAGTGCGGGCAGTTGCGGCCCGTTGCCACGTTATTTCGGTACCGCCTGAGGGTATCCGTATGTGGACGTCTGTAACAATTCCCTCAGGCTTTCTACGTCTGCCGGGGTGAAGTCGGGGACAGCAACGGTGTCCTCGGGCAGTTTTCCGTACGGACAGCTTAGGGAGTGTACGACGTCAGGAGACCGTGCGGCTGCGTTCACTTGTCTTACTTGAGCAGGTGTCCGCTCTTCACGGAGTGGCAGGACCTACCTGACCTGCTGTTAAGGGACGCGTGTTGTTTTTGCTTTCGCAGCTCTTTGGCGACGGGCGTCCGATTCTCGTTCTGGTTCGGAGAAATGACGAGAAGGGCATGCAGGCTGAAGCGGCGGTAAGGCGGCCGGCCCGGCGTGTCGCCTCTTCCGGGGGACTTGCAACTCCCTAAGGCTCAAACTCCGTGGGAGTAAAGAGTTGAATTTCCTGTCCGCCTTTCACAGGCGGTAATTTAAACGCAACACGCCGTTCGAGTTGCTTTGCGGATACAAATTCCACATTGGATGACTATTCATGCATCTGAGCTTCCTCGGACAGGTGGCTGGAGTTCACGGGTATCCTACGGGCTGGGCAGTTATTTTCGAGCTTTGCTTGTTCGGTGTCTCGGGTCTCTCAGCTTTACGACGTGTCCGGGCAGCACAGAGGGACCTTGCTGTTCACCGTGAGCGGAACCACCGGTTCTTTTGCGAAACGCCTGATGGCCTTTCTCAACTTGCAGTCTCGGGCATTGCCAGCGGTAAGAGTGCTTAGCGAGTTTGCGGTCTTGCTTTTGCTTCAAATGCGCGGTGCTAGTGTAGCGGTGTTTGATGAAGGCGCTGTCCAAGTACGAAGTCTTACAAGGAAGAGCGAAAGCATTGTCAGTGAAGGGGACGGGATCTGCGTCGTAAGCATCAAATGATGATTCCTACCCGAGCGGTGTATGTGTTTCCTTCTCCTCGCAGGCCGTTATTGTCGAGGGCCCAGCGTCTCAAGTCTTGATGCTTCAGTTCCTGTGTCCATCCCCCTTCTCCGCCTCCGAGCTCGATCTCTGCATTCGTACGTTCGAAGACGGTTGGGAGCCTGGGGCTACCTCGGCTAGTAGACCTTGCGTGGTTACATAGTTCATAGGCCCACAGCGTAGGACAACAGCATCAGAAAGAGGAAAAATCTCTAGGGAAGAATGGTGCATGTAGTTTGGCAGTATTCTGTGTCACCCGCTTGTGTAGCGGGCAATCCTTTATTGGGTGTAGCAGTGTTGTTCGAGGAGTTTCATGCACCATGTAGTGTATAAGGAAGGCGTCAGTCGGAGCGAAGTGTCAGGGAAGTTGCTAAAGGCTTTTGCAGTGTCTCGTCTTGCGTAGGGACCTTGAGCTCGGCCCTGCTTACGGGACCCCCCAACTGAGTAGGGCAGGCAGAGGTTCCAGTAGTCAGTCGGGGAGAGGCAGACTAGTACTCGTCATCGAACTGATTTTGTTGATCTTCTGTGTCATCTCCAATGACGGAGGTCGCAATAGACTCCCTGTTCACCCAGGAAACAGTAGCTTCCTGGGGACCAGTTGTTGTCCAAAGTTCGCTGAAAAGCCATTGTGAGGATGATGATTATGGCTTGTTTTGTCCATGGAGTAACTGTGGGCTTCAGTTGCAGAACAGGTATGTATGACCGAGTGTGAGTGCTTAGTTAGACGCACTTGAAAGCGGCCTGTGCCCGCAGGTCATCAGATAGGTATGCATTTGTGCATTCTTTTTCGTCCCTTCCTGTTGTTCTCACCAAGAGAACCTCCATATCCTGTTTTGTCAGGGGTGTCCCTGTTGAGGCTTTGCCATGCTGCTTCTTGGTACAGGCCAGTATAAGAGCGGCGAGCTCCTCCCCCGTCGGAAAAGTCAGCCTCCGCTTCAGCAGCACCTTCAAGCGGCGAACATCGTAGTAAGCTTACTCAGAACAGTGGTTTTTGTATCGAGTGCTTCTTCCTACCAGACTCGAGTGGTCTGTAAAATGTCGAAGGCGTTGGCACGCTCAGGACACCGTATCCTGTCCTGAGAGCCCCTTACACAGGTTTTTGCGGAGTGGGACAAGCGTATGCGGGCCGCTTTTGCGTGCTTCCCTACTCTTCTCGTCGGGCAACGGGAAACTGGGAAGAGCGATCTGATTTGGTCAGGTTGTTAGTTCGCTCCTCCGGGCCGGGGCAGGGCCGAACATCAGTAGAGAACATGAGCTGGATAGACAAGTGCGACGTGACACAGCCAAAGCCAAACTGAGTGTGGATCATTCTTGTGGTGTACGACTAACAAAAAGCCGTTCGCGTTCTAAAACTGTTCACTGTCTTTTCTGTCTAGAGGGCACGTCGCAAAACTTGGTGCTCTTGCAGTTCTCGTTGAGGTTCTTGCCGGCCATCTACTAGTATTCTCATGGCCTGTTGTTGTTCCTGTTCCTCACATTACCAGCTGTCTGATCGAGAGATGAGGGATTTTCAGTTTTTTTCTGTGCCTTTCCTTTTGCAGAGAGTGGTTGGGTCCACCTTCCAAGAAGCTGTACTTGATCACGAGAAAGAGGTCTTACTCTTCGTATATGCCCCCTGGTGCGCGCACAGCACCAAACTCAGGCCCGTTTTTGAGGAGGTGAGAATGTACCGGTCTTTCGTTTCTATGCCCGCCCGGTCTCAGGGGCTCTTTCTGTAGCCGTGAGGAAGGAGGCAATCTACCTTTCTGTACAGGCCGATACAAGTGTGAAGGCCTCTTGTCAAAGAAGTGATTCACACTTCTGTACCTGCTGTTTCAAGAGTGCTGTCCCAGCTGCATGTGAGTATAGAGCGAGAGCAGGGATTCCTATTCGCAAGGCGGTTGGGTGCAGGCCGCTGCCTTGTCTGCGCGGTTGTAAAGTCGGAGTGACTCAACATGGTGACACGTACTCCCCATCGGTCGAGAACGGCATGTTCGAATACCCGATGTTATGCTGCGACTTATCTGGTCAGGTTGCAGTTCGTCTCGCTCACGTACCAGGCATCATGGCTGCCGAGCTGGACGGCACAGCAAACGAGGTCGAAGACGTAAATGTTCCCAGTGTTGCGTCAATCCCCGAGTTGCGGTCGAGAACGAATTCTGGTGCCAAAGCCGACGGTCTTCTCCCCGTGTTTGCAGGACCTGATGGCAGTGAAGTTTGGGAAGAGGCCGAGCCTTCTGTGGCAGATGCTGTGGCCACCGACGGCTACCCTGCTCTGTTGTTTTATACCATTCCTCCTCGGGGCAGCAGCCACAAGAAAAGTATTACTTTCTATGATGGTGTTCGGGACGTGCCGAGCATCCTCGATTTTCTTTTGATGCACAGCGCGAAGCTCAAGCGAGAACACTTGGTCTAATAATGACAGGGTTTGGACGCTCTTTGTGTCTCAGTTCAAGGGCCGTCACTGAAATGAAGCTTTCTGCAGACTGCAGTACGCCTTCAGCCTCAGTAAACCGCTGTCGGTAGATGGTCACATTCTTTTATGTCCGGTTTTCGGCCCGTAGAAACCGCACATGGTGGTAGCCATGCGGGGAGTAAGAATGTTAGTGTAGCGTGTAGCCTGGTGACTTCGACCATGCATTCAGGCTGAAATAATCGTTCATAAAGCCAGCTGGGGCCCTGCTGAGTTCCTCATGATCTTTGGCAGATCTAGGTAGCTCCGGGGGTGCCCTGGCCGGGTCCGCTGCACGTGGTGGAGTAGGGTCAGTTTCGCGACCGATCTTATATCTCCTCCGCTGACAAGCTCTCACCTATTGCCAATTTCTTCCGCTTTTTCGCAGCAAATGCGGAGTGGTCCTTCGGAATTGACAGAACATGGGGGACAGCCCCAGTGTGAGCTTGAACCTGCGCGGCAAACTCCCGGAGGAGAGTGGCAGAAAACTTCAGAGGAAGTTGAGCGTTCGGTTTTTCTCGTAGTACCAGAGATACCGCTGTATTAAAGGTGATAGTTCACCTAGCCAACACGATCCGGTTGTTTGGGAATAGACTCCCTTTCATAGGGTAGAGTATGTGCTACAATAACACAGTCGGTACGAAGTCGACCCATGGTAGTTGGCCGTGAACCAATGGCTGGACAAAATTTCTGGTATTAGGAGGTACAACAGGTGTAGGTGTAGTTATGGGTAATGCAGCTATGGATATAGCATTACACGATACATATTATATTGTAGCTCACTTCCATTTTGTGTTATCTTTAGGTGCTGTATTAGCTCCTTCTCTTGGCAGCTGCGTGCTAACCAGTTCCGAAGCACACACAGCAATGTTTGACGAGGCCTTACGTAGTCACTTGCCCGAGCGGGCGTGAACCCCGGTACGAAGGCGGAATTCCGTTGAGGCCCATCGGGGGCATGCGCAGTCGTCCCTGATGTAGACCGGTGTTTCCTGGTTTTGGCCGCCCAAGCCACCATACTGTAGCTTTGCCAGCCGTCTCTACAAACTGGGCTCAAGTTTGTGGGTTGGCCTGCGCAGTCGAGTTCTTCGTGCCAGCCCCGCTTTCCTGTTCGGGGGGCTGTTGCTGATACATGATCTTTGTGAGCGGCTGGCATTGTAGGATCACACTTCTCGGTTGTGCCTTCGACAGAAACAGTTAGACTGGTCAACTAAGCATGCTTTCCGTACGCACTTCTTTGGGAGGACATCGACACACCACAGCGCCGGGGGCAACGTTGAGTCTACGCGTACCGGCTGCAAACCTCCTAGAGAACCGACACTAGTGGGATAACCTGAGTGTGGGAGACCAGCCGTCCGCACTGTGGCAAGAATGCGATGCGCGAAATCTGCAACCTGCCCTCTCAACTGGACGTTGAATTTGGGAGGGCTGTCAACTCGCGGTGCGGTAAGGAACCTTGATGTTTTTCGATCCGATATCGCGGTCCACTCCCAACTTATGCGGTCCACACAAGACACAACTCAGCTGGGCTCTCCCGCCTTTGCATGGGGCTCTGTCCTGCACACGCCCCCTCCTCTCCCCGGCTGTTTCTCCCACCGGCTCTGGCATCAAGCACCATGGACAGGCGGCGCGAAAACGAAGGATGATTTCAATAGGGCGCGGAAATAGGGCTGAGCGTACACAGTTTCTGAGCGTCTCCTCACTAGGGCTTGAGGGGGCAGCGATGGCGGCAGCAGTCTCACTCCTAGTGGTGCCGCCCTGCTGCATTCACACCGAGACGGCTGTGTATGCAGCTGGCCGCTGCAAATGTCAACTTTCGCTTTTGTCTGTCTCGGGTTTTTCCCTGTCTCCTTGCGGTTTTCCCTCAGTTAGTGGTTGGCTGAGTGAGTCATAAGCATTGGCCAAAGTAGACTGTAGCGTCAAATCTGTGCATGTCTCACTAGCGGCTAACCGCCGTTGTCTGTTGTACTTGTCTCACACCAGTCGTGCCCGGGCACTTTCCCGTGTTCTTCAATGCGGCTGCTCCGAAAGCACGCTGCATACGTGCTGTCATTCTCTGCTAAACACTGTGTACGCGGCCACTCTCTCTCTTTACTCTCGCAGGTTACCCCGTGACAGAGGTAGCCGGTGCTACATTCTTAACCTGCCAAAGCGCAGTCAGAAATGCGTTTGACGGCTCCTCACAATGCTTCGCTGGCATTTTTCATCGAACGTACGCACTCGGTGGCTCCTCGCAATGCTTCGCTCGCACTTTTCATGGCCTGCCCTCTCGGCTTGTGATCGCTAGTATTTTCTCTGCCCTGGTTGTCCTTGGCGCTACCGCGCCCCGTGGCAACGAGAACGGTCTCCGTGGTACGGAGTTGGTGGTGGTACGGAGTTGGTAAAAGCCCGCTCTCTTGGCAAACACTTGATGTCTTGTATCCGGGAGGTGGACTCTCGAGCGAACGGTGTGCTCTACCGTTAGTACAAGTCAGTAACATACCTGGTGCACTGAGGATGTAATGACCATAGCGCCACCCCTGATCATTCCTTCGTGCTGACCGGGTTTGATTCTTCGTCTCTGGACTCCATCTTCAACTGCGCATGCTGCCGCTTACTACAATCCAGATGCGAGCTTGAAGCCTTTCTCCAGCTTCTTCCGTAGGCGAACGTCTCCTGACTCACGCTTAGGGATTTCTCCCCCGTGAGGGGCCTCGCTGGTTCTCCCTGTTACCGACGTCACTCGCAATGGACGGACTACCATCTCCGCCAGACTCCTCGCGGCCCCCGGGTCTCCTCAGGCGCTGCCGTTCTCAGTCTGCCTGGAGGGAGGCGCTTTCTCCAGACACCCGTTCTTCCGTCCCTGCGGGGGCGGCCTTTCTTTCTCAAGTTTCCGAGAAACTTGTCAGCTCATGCGGCGAGAGAGGAGGCGGAGCTAGATTATCTCCGAGTTCTTTATCGGATGGTTCGTCCGCCGGCGTTGGCAGACCTTCTCCCAGCATCCTTCTTTCTGAATGCACGTCTTCTGAAAGTAGCTCATGTACATCGGGCGGCTCCTCACCCTCGCCTCACTCGGCAGTCGGGCAGGACTCTGTTCGTGCCTTGGCGCACTCCAGACACGCGCCTAACCCGAGAGCTTTCAAGTCTCAACCCCACAGCTCAAGCGATAGTTCGGACTCGCCCGAGTCAGCGAGGGACTGTGAGGGGAGACCCTGTTCGCCAGGTTTTTTTTCGGGAACTTCGTCAGAGTCCTCAGCGGAATTATCCAGAGAACCCCGTGTATCAGTGCCTATGTCCCAGCGTGAAGAAATATATGTTGCCGATGTATCGGACACTTCTGGACAGTCAAGTTCCTCTTGCTCCCGGATTAGTTCAGATACTGACGACCCAGGGTCGCTGGATGAGCACTCCAGTCCTCGGAGCGATGCGTCACAAGCAGGTCCCGGACCATCCCGACATACATCGTTTTCCGACGGATCCCCTCACAAAAGCTCGTCACACAGCCGCGAACCAAGGACTTTCTATGGGGACTCTGACGCCTCGTCATGTCCGGCAGCTCCTGTCAGCGTTTCCGTGAAGCGCCCAGTTCTCCCCTCCGGAGCGAGGTTAGGAGGGCATCCAATGTATGAGAGCCTGCCAGCAGGCCGCCTAACAGCTCTTTCAATGCCGCCCCCGGAACTGGAGACCGTGGGTTCCGCGGGACGGACTAAGACTGAAAAGGAAGCTTTTTTGCCAGTAGAGTTGGATCGCCTACGGCCTGTACAACGAGAATCTGGAAACGTAGTTTGTGAGGCATCTCAGCAAGTCGCCACAAGACAGTCTCCTCGATTTGCTAGCGTAGATAAGTCCTGTCGTTCTCTTGCATCTCCTGCACATTCTTTATCTCCGTCCCGGACGTCTCCGCGTTCTGGAGAGACAACTGAAAGTGATTCCTCGTGTTCACCATCGGTGACAGACTTCTCCCGTTCAGCGAACAGGTGGGAGAAAAGTTCGCAGTTACCTTGTTCTAGGCAGGGTCTTGTTTCCTGCCGCGCGCCTCATCAGGAGGAGTCCCCCTCCCGTCTACCTTTCCACGATACACACTGCTCGGCGCCGTTTTCACGCAACAGTACTCTGTCTCACGAAGGAGATGAGTTGTCGTACTTTTCTTCACACTTGGGCCGTACATGTTCATCGGACAGTTTGACTCAGCTCAACTCGCCTCACGTACGTCAACAACCAGGAGTTTCTCCTAGGACAGTTCTGAAGCCGTCCGTTGTCTCATCGTCTTCTGCTTTATTCTCCCGCCCTTCCACTTCCGCTCTGCCTCCGTTCTCTAGCCTACACACTTCTGCTACCACGCCCGCGCTCACGTACCGGAGCGCCTCTGTCCGTGGTAAGAAAGGCCGTGTTCGCTTTCAAGAAAACCCAGTACACGCGATGGATCCGGTAGTGTCTGCGTCTGCCGCTGATGCTGGATCGGCGCCGTCTCCAGATATTCCAGTTACTTCGTCGTCTTCTCCTGCTGACGAAGGAGTCGCCAAGGAGACACTAGACAGGAAACCGTCGATCCCCCCAGGAAAGGTGGGGAAGAAGAAAACTCTTGTCGAGTCTAAAGAAGGTTTTACAGAAGGTCCACGAGACACGCCTTTGGATGTTGTTGGACAAGCACAAGAGGGAAAGGAAGAAAACCCTCCGCCAAAAGCGGGCTCACCTGATGAAGCCGAGCCGAAAGATGTTGTCTCAGAAGACGCGGGTGCCGCCAGTGGGATTTCGCCGAGCGGAGAAGAGAGCTCTCAAGGCTACTCCCGAAAAGGCAGTAGTTTGGGTCATCCAGGGAGGAAGTTGTCGGAGGCTTTTCAAAGGCGAAAGTCGTCTTCCCCTATGCCGGCTTTCAAGAAAGCTCCTACCTTACCGCCGCCACGTGTTCCCCATGCAGAAGTTTCGCGTCCGGACTCCAAAACAGAAAGCCCTGTCATTGCCGAATCCTCTCCGGCAGCAGTTGAGCCGAGTCCCGATTCTGAACAGGGACCTGTCGGTGTGGAGGCGTACAAAAAGGAGAAAAAGAAGGACAGAGAGAAAAGAAAGAAAACGCTTGATTCTCCTGCCGTGAGCCCTCCCGATGCAGGCGGCGAGGAGCAGATGCCTCTCGCGAGTTCAGTTGATAAGGACAGGGCGACACCAGAACAGAGTGAGTCCCCGCCGCCATCCTTTCCTCCGAGAGCTGGAAGTCTGGGGGCGTCTGGTTCTGCGCGCTCACCGGAGGTGCCAGGCGGAGGCTCGGCAGAAGGCCAGGGAGGTTGGGTTCCCACTGAATCGCCAGAACAGACGGGCATTTCGCGCCTGTCTGGTAGGCAGGTGATGACGGAATTTACGTCTCCATCTGTCGAGCCTCAGTCGTTATCTGTCGTCCCCAGCAAGGATGAGAAGGGTAAGGGAGAACTAGCTGAACTCAAAACTGAAGCACAAGTGGGACCAGTCGTCGACGCAGGAGGCCGTCCGGGATACGCAGGCGACGCACTTGAACAGGTTGATGAAGTTGATGCCGGAGACGCCGCACGGGTTTCGGGTCCAGGGCATGGTCAAGAGCAGAATGTAGGGAATGCGGAGGTGGACGAAAGGACAACTGCGGCAGAAAGGGAAGCTGCAAGGCAAAAGCGACTGGAGAGGCGAGCTGAAAAGGCCCAGAGAGATCTAAAGGAGGCCTCGCAAGTGAATCTGAATGTAAGCGAGTGGTCCGCCGGGGTGGGACAGACTTCTTTGGCTCTGTGAGAGTGGTGTGTTACTTAGGCTGCGTTACCTAGTCGGCTTCGTCTGGCGTTGCTTACGTTTCAGGGATCTGGGGAATGCTACCGGTGTGTTGCACCTAGGCCGGTAGACCACAGTACTGATAACTGCGCCTTTACTGGGGCTCCGAGCTAGCACTGGGCGAGAGTCTATCTGCGTTTCAGATTTATGCCGTGGTAGTCCCCTACGTAGCGCGCTTGCCAGGCTTGTTACGTGCAGTAAGCTCGACCAGTGCATGCAGACGGCTTCTTGTTCTTCCATTCTCAAAGCACCCCTCGCCCTGGCCTCCGGCATCTGACACCGTCTCTTGCGGACCATCCCGGGACGTGTCTTTTCTGCTGGCGGGCCGGCTTGCAACAAAAACGCAAAGCGGGTACAAGTAATTAAATGCAGCGCGTCTTGCATAACACCCGGGATACAGTGTCCATATTTTAGGTTCGACATCACCCACTGTTGTGACGAAAGGGATCTGGTGTGGATTCTGTCATGCCATCTTTAGCTTCGAATCGCTTCGGTAGCACGAATGCAAACATCGGGATGCCGCTTTCCAGGCTTGAGCCCCATTCCGGACCGCATCAAGGGCGGCGTAACAAAAGTTCCAGGAGCCTATGGGACAGCCGCAAGTCTGAAGGTTTGTGCAGTGGCGTGGCTACCTGAGGAAGACCCACTGGAGCTGCTCGGTATCGCACAGGGCGTGCACTGGCTTCCCGGTTGGGGGTCTAGGGTAACGACTGCTGGTGAGCGCACAACACTTGTCGTTCCGGAGGCCTGGGTAAGAGTTGGGCTCCGTGTCGTCGTGGGAAACTCCGATGGTGCAAGCATGCTTCCAAACCTACATACTCGTAGAACAGAGAGAATTCTTAATCGCAGTCTCAGGCGCCCGTTGTTTTGTTTCTTGGACTCGTCTAAATTTCACTTGGCTGGTAGCCCTTGGGGTGGGAAGCAGATGTCGTCGGTATTTTTTCTCGCTGAGAACTCTCAACACTTGTACGAGCGAGCATGTGTACTGGGCATCATCTTCTTTCGTCGTAGGCCGGGGAGTACGGCCGTGCCTCCTCCCTCTTGAAGCCCTACTGATTTATTCGCGCTGCATTCTCGTGGCTGTCTTTTCAGTAAGCACTCGGCCGACCATGGGAAAGAATGCCCTGGGTCTGGATGACGCGGACTTCAACCAGGAGGTTAGTCTGCAGCTGAATTTCTCCGAGGCCTGGCGTCAGCGGATGACGGTTTTAGAACAAACCCTACGCGATGACCCTTCAGTCGATGTATCTTTCGAGTCAGCCGGTCGCGTCGTTCAAGGTGTTCGCTTGGGCCCAACACCTAATCGCGTCGTGCAAGGTGTCTCACTGTCTCCCTCACCGGGCGGCGATACCTCAAAACTGAAAGAAGGTCCCGGCAAGGCGGAGAGCGTAAATTTCTGTTTCACTCCTGTCGCCCTGGTCTCAATTGTACACATAACACAACAGCTAACGCATGCCCTGGCGCCCAGCGTCAGTCCTTATAGGCCAGCCGACCCGCGCACCTATGCACAGGTAAGGGGCAGGAGGAGTCACCCAGTCGCTGCAGCTACCTTAGCGACAGTTTCACGCCGGCTGCTGCCTCAGATTCAAGAGAATTGCTACCGGCTGGAGAGGCGGGGTGGACTCCGCGAAAGTCCTGTCTTCGGATACATAGGACAACTTGACGGCTGCGGAGGTGGCCGCTGCAGTACGTGCGGGACCTAGAGGCATACCCCAGTTTCTTATTGAGGTCATCAGCATGTGTGAGGTTGCGGTCGAGATAAAGAATGCTAACGAATCCCCTCTTCAGAGCGGAGAGTGTGGGGTGCTCGAACTGTAAACCGGCGGTAGTTATCGGAATAAAAGAGTGTAAACTACTGTAGGTGATCAGGCATCCATATCATTTTACGTTAATGAGTTCACTGCCTTTTCTTCGTGTACGCCGGCCTACGGAGCGAAGAGGCTGGTTGGACAGCATACCAAATGGATTCAACGGCAGATTATGAGTAGCACATGCTCTTATGCTATTCTGGACCTTCAAGAGCAGGACCATTTGCACTACGTGTGCAGCACCTGCCCGAGAGCCGGTGCATCCAGGGGTTCACTGCTGATTATGCCATTGGGAGCTTCATAGCGAAGTCTGGTACTCGTGGGCCTGTAGCGTTGCTCAGTGCTTTTCTGTCGTAAAGGTGCCACTGTCCAAGGGTTCGCTCAAGCGACCTTACAGAAGGTTGGCGGAGTAGCCAAGAGTGTAAGCAGGCTTCGCACACCCCCCCCGAGAGTGAGTGCTACTCGCTCCTCTGCACAACACGTGTGGAGAGATTTGTGCCGTCCGGTGTTGTGTGAGTTGAAGGTGTCCCCGGTGGTTTTCTTTTCGTGTTCCAGAACGCAATCGAGCCAGGACAGCGGGTCCGTTACCCGGAGGACCCCGGAGTGAAGGTGGTGGGGACTGCAGTGTTACCTTTGCGCAAGCTGAACAGGGAGCGAGGCATCGCTGTGGATAAACACGAGCTCCTCCTGATGGACATGGATAAAGCTCCTGCCGTCACAGTACACGCCAACGGCACTCTCACTTACCTACATGCATGCCGGCTCTTTAAGCACGACGTAGGTTCCATTCCGCCTCGCCGGGGTGCCGCAAATGACGACCCTCTTCCAAGAAAGAGACCAGAGTGCAGTGCGTGGGAAGCGCAGAAAGAGCAGTGACCGGTTCAGGTAGAAATCGACAATGGCTGTTGGTAGATGTAGGAAGCCCTGACAGATTTTGTGCCTGTTTCGAGTTGGCTACAACGGCCGCTGTCTGCTCTCAACGCACAGTTCGTTCTGCCTCTACACTTGAGACACTCGAAGGCTTTTACTGCATCTGGTTCCTTGATGCCAGATTATCCCGATTTTATCACTTATACCAACACAATGTGTTCGATTGGGTCAATCTCTTCTCTCTTAATCGTCTTAGCTATGCTTTTCTAATACAATAAGGTTACAGGCGCGTGTGAAAGGATAAGTAAATATGTATGTTTATTTGCACATGTATATGATAATGTTTTCATGAACGCCCTTCTATGTATTTAGGTGTTCGCTGCCGGTTTCTTGTTGTCTTAGGTCATTCGTGAGGTGACTCTGGCGTACAAGGAGGCTTTAAAAAGACTCCAACCCGTTAGTCTGCTTTCGCTGATCGAAACCGCGAGCGCAAGACTTACCCCTGTTGGAGAGCTGCTTTTGAGTTTAGACAGCATCGACCCAGTATCCATTCGCTTTGACCGAGTCCTCGGTGACAGGTGGAGGCCTACGTGCGCAGATCCTTCCGGGCTCCAGAGACTGCGTGATGATAACCCGGACGCGAGATTAAGATGCTACCCAGCCGCTCATGCTGTCTGGATCGAAATCAACCGAGTACGGATAGGCTTGAATTTGTCTTCTCAGTGCATATGTATTGTTTCGCAATATACTGCTTCTTCCTGACAACGACCACTGGATCGCACGTACAGACCGGACGCTTCTTCAGCCGCACTTTTTCGCAAGTCCACAACTGGCCCGGTCCGCGCTGGCAAACGTAACCGCGGTGTAACATCTGAACAAGCCATCTGTTATTGTCCGCCGCCAGAGTGAAGGACCTGGTGAGCCTTCCGGGGTCTATCACACACCACGGCTTGTGATGGATTCGAAAGCTCGCACGGGAGCGTCTCTGTTCTGTTCTCCAGTGGAGACACCCGTAGTCGACGAGCGGCTATAGCCGGGTATACTCTTACGCAAACTCTTGACCGTCTTGTCGCTTGTTGTTGCCGATATTTGGTCCGTGGTCTGCTCTGGGGTTCCCTTACCAGGTCCTCGATGTACCCATAGAGGGCATGACGCTACGACAACTCTGCGACGCTCAGCTCTCTATTGTGGCCGCGTGGGCCGGCGAGGGTGACTGTCCTGCACTCTTCAAACGGAGCACGAGGCGACTAAAAGCCCCAAGCAGGTGCCAAGTACAGCCTTTGAAGTTCTCAGCTATTCCTGGGATGTCCAGGGCGGAAGATTCATTCATCTCGTGCTCTGTCCGGGGACAGGTAGGTGTGCTCGCTTCTTGTTTTTTTCATTCGTCTTTCTTCACGATTGACTTACTAGCTGAGATCACGAAGGGAGGCCGGCCTTTGCCTTCAGGGCTAAAGGTGAGGCTAGATGCACAGTCTTCGGTTGTACCTGGTGACTAAACCGCTTGCTGAAAGGAAAGGACAGCAAGGCGAGAACGTCCCGGGGTTTGCGACCTAGCAGTTCCTGCCTGCCATAGCGCTCTTTCCAGGTAAAAGGTCGATGGTGCGAAGGTAATACTGGAGTCACTGAGCTGATACGGGCTTACACCTGCAGCTGGAGTTCATCCTTGAATTGCTAGTGACCGCGGTTTCTCCAGGCTGACCACTTTCTTTCCCTGAGTAACAAGTGGGGGAGTGCCTGAACCCGTGGTCGGTGTGCAGCGTTACCTGTGTTGGAAGACTTGAAGGCTATTGTTTTTACCAAGGATGGACGAGTGAGGGCTCAGCCGTTTTCTTTTCTGACCAGAGAGAGGGAGTGTTTGGAGAGGTCGTCATGTGCCGCGAATCCATAGAAATCAAGCGAGCTGTATCAGCTCTTCATGCTGATGTTCTCGCCCCTGACCTGTTTCTTCGCAGGTGTGCCTTCCGTTCTATCCCGGCATCGATCCACAAGTGAATCTGTACCTTTGCTTGAACGACCGCGTATACGCTTCGTTATTAGTTCCCCTTGATCTCTCGACGTATACGCCCGAGCAGGGTCTGAGAGCTTCCGACAGATCATTTCGGTCGATTGGGGGAAGGTTCAAGGTGAGCCGGATCGCAACGAAAGTCAAGGACCCTGTCGCTGATATATCTGACAGCTCGAGCTCCGAGGAGGACGAAGACTTTTTCCGCGACAAAGGTACAGACGATTTGATGGAGTGGTTTGCCAAGACAGGGGTGCCGAAGCACGTAAGAGACCGGTTTACCTTCAGAAAATTCCGACTCGTGCGATACATCTCAGAGGATGGATATGGAGGTAAGTCCAATCAAACTGCATAGTGATCTGAGCTTGGTAGCAGTATCGCGCGTGAACGTGCGGACGTGTTTGAGAAAGACTTGCGTGGGAGTTCGCCTTATCAAGGGAGAGGGCCTGAATCTATTTGACGCACAACCAGGTGCGCGTGTCTGCCTTTGTGACACCAACGGCTAACAGGCGCCTGGAGTACGCGGTACGCAGGAAGCCGCGTGCCGGCTGAAACGTAACCAGAGAGCAGCGTAGTGTTCCTAAAGAACCCGCCACACGAGGTGACAATCTCATGCAGCAATGTTTCGTCTTGGACCCGAAGGCGTCTCTGCGCCAGTACTTCCAGCTTTCAGTGTTTCAGTTCTTTTCCGGATGCTGTCTTTCCAGACGAGTACGCTGACTACATTCTTCCGAAGAAGTTCGGCGTGATCGAGTTGCGCGTGTTTCCATGTCCCGAAGACGGCATTTTCATGAAGGCTGCGGAGTTCAACCAGCTCAGGCTGAAACCCCCATGGGAGGACGGCATCTTTCCCGACAAATACCGTCAGAATGCCCGTGCGTCCTTTTTCCCGTCTGCGGAACCTCATATTTAGATTGTTGTTTCTCACAGGGGAGACAGGTTGTTGCGTTGTTCTCAAGTGCTGGTGGAGGGTCTTGTGTTTTCTCTTTCTGGCAGCGTTGTTTTCTACAACCACCCCTCTTTAACAGCGCGGACATAGGCAGCTCTCTTTAGGAAACTCAGTTGTGGAAGCAGTCTTCACTTTGGTCTTCTGTTGCGTGTCATGGTAGCAGTCGATGTCTTTCTCTTCTGGAAGGTTGGATAGAAATACAGTGTGTTCATGCTTCGTGAATCGCGGACATTTGCGATTCCTATCAAGCCACTCTTTGAAAGAGGTCCTCGGAGCACTGTAGGTCTAGCTGGGCATAGTTGTGTGTAGCGTATGTGTGTTGCTTCTGAGCACGCTTATGACAAGAGGAGGATGTGGTAGAGTCCTTGTTTCTTCTTTTTTTCAGCGAACCAGTACGGTGGTCCCGTTGTTGGCTTCTTCGGTTCGTGGACGGCGTTCGGAGACGATTTCGATCCTCCCGACGCTTGCGAAACTCCTGGGGAGGAGGAACCTAAGGTTAAAGATCCGAAAGCCCCGCCTCCCGTGTCGGCTTTCTTCAGCCCGGCTCCCGTTCATCTTCAGTACCGCCCGGACAAACCGGGTGGAGGCAAGAAGAAAACAAAGTTCAAGCGTGACCCGAGCTCTGAGCCGACTCGTTCCCCGGGGAGCCCAGCGCTAGATACTCCAACAGGTTCACCTCTAAACGCTCAGGTCGTTCATTCTCCGAGGGGAGAGGGTCCAGTAGTCTCGAACATGTGTGTGGCTAAAGGGGAATGCTTGTCCGTGGGCCGTGTGGGTACATGGGAACGGTTTATACTGACAGCCAAAAATGCGAAAGGAGAAACTGTCAGAGATCCAGGAGGAATAGTGTCTCTTCGGTTTTCCCCTGTCGGCCTTCCCGACTACTCGTTTGGTGCTGACCCGACAGGTGCACTTAGCGTGGCAACCTATCGGGCAGACGCTCGTTTTGTGGGCAACTCTCGTGTGGGGAACTTATTCAAGGATGACTGGATGACTCCGTTCGAATGGCAGGTCGAAAGCAAGCGGGATGATGGACATTTCGTCGTCAGTTACAAGCACGAGCGACCAGGATACTGGCTTATGCATTTAATGTATGACGGACTGGAGATAGCAGGGTCTCCTTTTGAAGTTCAGCTCGTCAGCGGCACCGCGTCTCCCGCGGCGTGCAGAATCGTTGGACTGGGATCGAAGACGTGTTTTGCCTCTCCTTCTCCTCATATGGAGCTGCCTCACGTGCGGGCGGACGAGGCGTTAGCTCTGATGAGAGAGCAGGCCCGGGACGAGGACTGGAAATCAGGAAAGACTGCTGACTACAGGAAGAGGACCGAGCGAGTGAAACTCAAGACCTACGTGAATCAGTTCAAGATTGCCATCTGCGATGATTTTGGTAAGGGCTGGCAAGTAGGTTTGTGGCGTCTCCCGCGAGAACGAGCAGCCCGGAAAGCG
>NW_027155145.1:31840-45536 GCF_002600585.1 Cystoisospora suis | reverse complement strand
CTTGAACGGCTGCGAGGGATGTATCTTCAATCCAAGGAGAAGAGAGCGAGCGTTGAGTCTGATTGCTGTCCTGACAGGAAATCGGGTAGCGACCGGTGGTCACTGCATCACTGTTAAAGGGTTTCAAGGTGCGCAGATCTTGAATGTCATTGATGAGGGCCACGGCACCTACCGGGTGGACTACCTTGTCCACATTCCTAAGTCGCTTCTACAGGAGACGGGGTTGGATATCTTGGCGCGGCTGGACTCATTTGCCCTAGAAACAAGGGCCCAACCCAACGCCAGTTTGCCTGAAGAAGCTATTGGATTTGAAGTGAGTTGCTACAGATCGAGCTCACGGGTGCAGGCGTTTCTTGTCCTGGAACTTCTGTATCTTCAGTCTACTCCCTTTCTGCATCGATACACATAGGCCAAGCAACAGCTCGAGCTTCTCCGGACAAAGCGTCGGGAAGGTCTCACTAGCCCCTTTCTCCGGTAAAGAGATGGCTCTTCGCACACATCCTGAGCCTTCCGAAGAGTCCGCCACTTCCTGCTGAGTTCGGGCGCTGTCCATATAACTGGTTGTCTTGCATGGTCGCACACCGTGATGATTTCTTTCACTTGCTTCCTAGGACTTGAGGGGGTTGGACCTGCCCCTTTATACCGAGGCCGTGATCGAAGTGCTACTATACGAAAAGCCTCTCTTTGGAACGCCACTGAAGCCTCGGATCTGCAACTTCGTCGAGGTGCACCGCGAGTACGCGGAGATAGATCGCGTTTCCGTGCTGGGTGTCCAGGTTCGTGACGCCCGTCAGTTGACCGCCTTCTTATGTGTGTACCGTGTTTTCTCCCATGATGTCTTAATCAAGCGACTTGCAAGAAGCCAGCAACATCAGTTGCAGCAGGGCATTGTATCTCCCCTTTCACCCACCAGCTAGAATCCTAAAATCAGCTTCAGAATTACACCTGAAGGTCTTCTGGAGGGCATGCATGATCCGTGTGTCCCGTCTGCCCGTCCGTGCGGGCTGGGTAACTAGTTTTTATTGTGCGGTCGCCATGGTCCGTGCCGAGGAACTCAGTTTGCACTCACAGCTCCAAGTAGGAAAGTAACTACGCTTCCGCAGAGTCTCAGATATACAACGTTGCATATTGGCAGCTATGAAAGGCGGCACCAACAGCTTACAACCCAGCAACCTCGGCACTCTCCGATTTCTAGACTTCCTCGTTGTCTACGCGTGGGCATTCGCAGGGTACCCAGACGGGGGTGCCTGCCGCGGTATCTTGCGTGGACAGGCTAGGAGAACCACCGTGCTGTTGTGTAAGGGGGGGGGTGCATAAAGGGACCTTGAGGAATTTCAGCTTGACCGGCCTCGAATCCAGTCCTGCTGTCACCCACAATCTTCTAGGGGACTGCATTGGAAGTACGGAAGCGTTTATGCAATTTTTAGTGGAGAACTTTTTTAAACCGGTGACGTGCCTGTAGTTCTTTTTTTCCCATTGCTGGACCTGGGCAAGGGCTGGTAGTTTCAATAGATGCGGACCTCAAAGGCTTCTAACACTGGGTGATAGAGGAGGGAGGAGAAACCTGGCTGACTCGGCGCCGCTGTCGGAGTGTCTCGTCTTGGCAGATCGGAGAGTTTGAACGTCTTTTGCATGAAGGCGCGCATGCACAGGCAGCGGAACTTCTGTGGAAGGTTGATGACATGGTGGATCAGAAGGAGCTGAAGCAGCAGATAATGGGTGTAATTGAGCGACTCGTGCGAGAGCGGTTGGAACACGAGGACGCTATGCGGCGGGAGGAGGCAGACACAGCCGCCGCCGAGGATCTTCTTGGCCCGATGACGACGAAGGAACTCGAAGCAAAGCGCAAGAAGGACCTCAACCAGATTCGCAGACAGTGGGAAGATGTACAATTACTGAGGTACGGTTTGTATCTTTATCCTTTTCTGCTCTTTCTCTTAGTTTGCCTTACTGTAGCCGGAATGTCCATGTTCAATCGGGACTGCAGAGGGAGCGAGAATGTGTATCACATAAAGAAGTGGAGAGATGCCGTGTCAGGACAGCGACCGCAGTCCGCTTCAGGAAGACAGTCTCCCCCAGCGGATGTGTAAGCTAAAGTGGTAGTACACTGCGCTGTGGGCTCATGGAAGGTACGACCCCCTGCCTGCCTTCACCAAGTATATTATGGAGAGCAGTACAAAAGTAGTCCCCTCTTAGGTGCGCTCAACTGTCTGAAACCTCTCTTCCGTGAGTCGGAAGGTACCCAAGGTCTACATTCCGAGCGGTTGCTGCATCATGACGCCAACGGGAGCTACCGCAGAATCTCGACACTCGCAGTTCAGACGGCTGGTCGCGCAAACATAACTACGCAGTCAGGTGCAGTATCACCTCAGACCCCCAGCACATACGCCCAGGTGGGCAGGCCTCGGGTAGACCGAGGAATCGTGCACGATTTAGCGGGTTATTTCGAGTTGGGCTCAGCCCTACTGCCACTATGGCCCCCTTTTGCAACAGTCTCTACGGGCCGCAGTGCTCACGTTGCCCTTGCTTCTGCCTCGCGTGAGGCACGTACACACGTACTCTTGCCCGCCAAACCCTAGCAAGCCATGCGACAGACAGCGAACTGAGGTCTGCCACACACAGCAATATGCACGATTGCTCTCTGTGGCAGGCCTCGTGTAGGGCTGCTGACGCTAGTGCCAGATACGATTCTCGTCAGGGTCACCGGCAAACATTCCAGCACACAGCTACTTTGATTGTTGAGGAAACGTGTTTATTAGCTTGCGTTTTTCAGTAAGCGCTCGGAGTGCCTGCTTCTCTCCAGGCGGCGGCTTAGGCTCAGCCGTGAATGGCGAGGATGGTTTGTGAAAAACAGTGGGAGTGTTCTTTCTCCTGTGTGTTGGAAACAGGGAACTTCTGCTAAAACTGACAAAGAACTTCTCCGATCGGGAGTCAATTGTCTCGAGGTTCACGTTCTCTATGGTGGAGCGTCTTCAGCAAACTCAAGCCGCTCACCTTCGTCTGATGGCAGAGCATCACAACCTCCAGCGTCTGGAACACGAGAACCTCATCCCGCTGGCTCATATGTTGCAAGCGCAATACATTCACATGTTCAAGCAAATGACTCATGAGATTGTCCGTCTTGTCAGGGGCGTGGAAAACAAGCAGTTTGTCAACTTGGAGAACCTGCTTCAGACCTACCGGAAAATCGGGTGGGTGTAGGACAACATGGGGGTTGTGACGAGGATTTTCCCTAGTGCTTCTTGTCCTGCCTCCTCTGTTGTTTCAACAGACTGGTGCTGCAGGGAGCCTGGGAGTAGTAGGTGACTGTTCGGCATGGAACAGGAATCCNNGGGGGGGGGGGGAGAGAGGCACTCGGAGGCCAGTGTTTCAGCTGAGGTTCCTTGGTTTTAGCTTAGCAAAGTGCACATGAAGTTCTGGGATACGCCGATCTGCGGACTTGCCCGCGATGCGGTCTTGGTCGAGTACCTTAACAAGCGTGGGCCCCTGCCTCGTTTTTGTGATGAGAGCCATGTACAAGTATTGCCATTTAGCCTTGTACATACATGCAATCGCTTCTACATGAGAACTCTCGAACAAAGGTAGCTTCTCCGTTGGTGTCTGTCCGGACTTCTCGAGCGCGTTTTCTTGCAGTTGCCTAGTAACACCTTGCAAAGCAAGTACAGTCCCACACGGGTTTTGAGTATTCACGATAACGATCCTTTTCCTCGACACGGCCTGTGAAACAGAAAAGATGTCTTTGCTGGGAACAGCCTGCACGTGTAGACTTACGCATACTTGCTGCGAAGGGGTGATCCTCCCTATAGCTTTTGCATGTAATTCGTTCTGTTAGAGATGAACTTCGGCGGCTGCACCGCTACCACTTGGCCGGAGTACTAGATCAAATCAACGACTGTGTGGTGGAAGAGATTGAGCTTCAGCGGCTGGCGCATATAACCCGGGCCAAAGAAGTGAAAATCTACGAGATTGAGCAGAAGATTGCTGAGAAAGAGAAAGCGCTCGAGGAAGAACGCACGAAGCACGAAGAGGCGATGAAGAACGTCAAACCTCTCAACATGGTCGAGATACAAGAACTTTCCACGACCAAAAGACAAGCAGGTAATGGGGGTGGCAGCCAAATGATCCAATAGACCTCTGCAGATTGGCCAATCCTGTTGGCTCGGAGGCGAGCGGAATCCTCTCCCCAGGTTTTGTTTGCTTTCCGGTGGCTCTGATGCATGCATGCTCGTAGCCCGTTCACGCCGGGTGAGACGCACGAGAAAATGAGTGCGACGTACTGTAGGAGCGTGCAGTTGCGCACCCGTAACCGTCTTGGTTCTCGTTCTTTGGCAGGAACGGATGTCTTGCTGTACTTCAGTTATGATCAGGCCGATGCCGTCTGCTTGACCACACCACTTGTAGCTGCTACATCGTTCATCCCTCCCTGAGAGTCGCGGCAGGCATTCGTGAGACTTCATGACAGTAAATTCCTTTTCTCTGGCTCACAACTACAGATCCGCCTTTCCCCCTCTGCACATCGCCTCACAGCAGACAGGGGAACGCGTTGCTTGTGTATTGTTTCAGGCGTCCAGACAGAAGATGCACTTTCTCTACGTCAGGGTATCTTCGGTCCGTTGATCGTGGCGCGCGCAACCGGGCAGCACCTCCCTCAAGGCTCTGAAGTCGTGGCTGCTGTCAAGGTGAGACCGAATGACACAGCTTAGGCACTTTGCAGAGGTCGGCAGTGCCTATCTGTGCACACTGCAGCGCGGTTCTCCCTTCACCGGTTTACAGATCGGCGCTGATGACCTTACCTGAGCACTTGGTTTGTCTCCTTCCTTTTTCTCTTGAGCGCATGGCTGCGCAAGACAATCTATACACCGAAGCCGTTAAATTCTCTGCTGGTGGGTGTCGTCTTCACGACGCTGATAATCGCGCGCTGCCGTGCTGTGCCGTAGGTTTCTCAAGCAGTTGTGAAATCCGTGTTATGGTACGAAAAGCGTGCTCACTTTAGGGCTCCTCACTCGTTGATAGAACAGATCTAAGCGTTTGTTTGTTTCTGTATTGTACACGACTGATGAAATCAGGGGACAGCATTGCGCTCTTTTGCTCGAAAGAAAAACGGGCTAGTGCTGAGTCTCGACCTTCGTGTGCACGTGTTGCCTGCAGAAATCGTGGCGGTCGTGCAATGTGTACGACATTCATACGACGATCAAGCGCCTACTGAAGTGCTGCCCCAGGTGGGTCGCACGGGGGGGCAGCGCGGAAGAGCATTAGTGTGTTTGTCTGAAGTGAAACCTCCGACCGGAGCGCACACACTGCCCGGCACTCGCTGATGTAGAAAGGTCGGCTCCGTGCGAGATATTTTTACGCAGCTGTGTCGGGTGTTTGACTGCAACTATTCTTTCCTTCTCATTCAAGCCCAGAGGACGAGCCACACTCTTTTTCGTGCGATGTCTAGTTGGTTCTGACGCGTTCGCGTATCTGGCTAGGAAAGCAAGGATCGCGTGAGTCGAGAGTGCAGAAAAGGCTATTCCGTCTTGGGGGGCAGTGGCTGCCTGTCGACAAGCACTCACCAACCGCGTATGCTTTTTTTTCTCAGGCTCAAGCACTGCATTGAGGAAGTCTTTTTGCACTATGCCAAGGTAACAATGGCCACTGCTACAGACTTGCAAGTTGAGGGCCTTCCCGTCGGCTTACCCCAAACAGTCTTTCTCCGCTTCTGCAATGACGCCAGAGTCGAGGAGCATCTACTTGCCGATCCAGCCGAGGTACGCGACGTTTTCGAGTGTCAAAGGGACGCGCCCGTACGTAGCGACATCAGCAGCACTCTGTATGTGAGGACCTAGATAAGCTCTAACACTTCTGGTATTGATTGAGTTGCCTCATTGTCGGCACGACCGTAAAGCCGTTCCTGTACTCGGAATGCAGCCTTTTTTCAGACACCCGCGACTAATTCCGAGCCGAGCAACCGGGTGGATCCAAGGTCACCCCCCCGTCTGGCGGATACGTCTCTGTAGGGAATCCATTACTACTGTTCGTTCTCAGAGCGTATTGTTTTCCCTGCTGTAGCTCCAGAACCTCTTCGAGAAGTTCAGCATTGAACCTGACACCGGAAGGATCAGGGTCGACGGATTTCTGCGTGTCATTCCCCTTTTCTTGTGGCTGCCGTGCCTCCGAGAACTCGCATATCTTGACCTTCTGCACGCAGTAAGTCTTCGAGACCGTAACACCAACCACGAGCACAACACTTCGGATCTTGTTTTTCTATGTGATTGCCATGCCTTCCAAGTAGCCAGATCCGACAGGACCTGGCTCCTGAGAATGAGACGCGGCAGAGTAAGCTCCGTCAGCAATTAGCTCTCTCGAGTGAGGTTGCTCGACCTTAACTCTATCTCAAAGCACATAGTGGTCTTCAAATGCCTGACAGTAGCATATGCTTGATGGTCTGCGAGTTCGCGAAACCCTCCTTTCGGGTGTCACATTCCCGTCGAAAGCGATCATGGCGCGTTGACGCTCTCAAGGAAGGAGCTGCTTTCATTAGAGAAGGCGAATCGCAGTTATCCGTGTCTCACTTAGTCGGCGTAGACCTGTGAACTACCGAGCTGACGTCGAGTCCGGGTAATAGTGAATGACACAGCAACCGCCATGACACCAGAAGCCCGGTGTCTTCGATTGTTTGTTGATTGGTTGACACAGCCTTCTTACATGTCCTTGTGTCGGTGTGGCATCTATCGAACTCAGATTCGAGAATCTCTTGTTTCACGTGTACTCGTCACATTACGGAGAAAGCCGACTGGAGAGTCCAACGTGAAATTCTTACTTCGCACGTGCTTGTGGGATGTGTATGCTCCGTGCATCTCAGATATGCCGAGAATGTCTGGAGAAAGGGCAAGACCCGAGGGCGGCCTTGCGGCGCGACCATCCGTCTCGCATGACGGCCTTTCACTACTTCTGCCGTGAGCGCTTCTTGCCGCTTTACCAGATGTTGTATCACACTGACGACTTCAGAGTGTCTAACAAGAGTCTCGTGGCTGGTGAGCTGATTTTGAAGCAACAGCCGGCGTCAACGCACCGTCTCTGGAACGTGTTGGCTTACTCCCGAGAAAAGTTACCGTACGATGTCTTCAGCATGTTGCGCCTAGAGCCAATGGAACATCTCTTCGTATTCTATAGTGAACTGGCGATGAAACCAAGCCTGGGCCGGTCCAGGGACGACCCTCTCTTTCCCACAGCTCGTGCTGCTGCACGGAAGGATGCGGCAGCAACCAAGCAAGAAGGCGGCCCGGCCGGAGGCCCACCAGGTAGTAGCGCACCGGGGGTGACGGGACTGAGGCGGCTCACGACGTCTCAGTTTGGAGCAACAAAAGGGGGACTGCTTCTGGAGACGCAAAGCTCGTTGGAGGGCGACGGTGCAGAGCATGCATCGCGCACGGCTTGGGTATCTGTTGGAGTCTTCGTGCAAATGTGGAGGGAGTTTGGAGTAGTCCCGGGATTCATCGATGTAGACATGGTGATTCAAATTGCGAAAGTAGCGATCGGAAAGGCTGCTGGAGAGGCAGTGCAGACACACGTACCCAGGCAAGAAGGCGGCCATCCGGACGACGAGGATGAGGACGACGAAGAAGAGGATTCTGGCGACGAAGACGGAGAGGAAACTGGATTTCGAAGACTGTTGTCGCTTCCTGGGATTCCTGGAGAGACCATCGGACCCACCGGAAGAAGGAAGAAAGGGAAGCCAGCGAGTCACGCTACCAAGGTAAGGTTCTTTCGCGCTTTTCAGGGGGTACTGACGCATTGTGGTTCTGTTGTCTTTGCAAGAGCGAGCTGACTTCACTGAAACTTTCTCTGTGTTGCTATCGCCAGCCAAGGGATTTGTCTTGTTGGGTGCCGCGTTGACCCCCCCTGCTCTCCCTCTCCGGTGTACGCTGGTGTGTCGGAGTTAGTCCAGGAGCGGCTGGTTCGCGGCACCGCAGTGCTTCGCCGTCGTTACAAGTCCCAGACACCCTGTGCTCTGATCACCAGCTTGAGCAAGGTGCTTCCTGCACAGGAGCAGCATTCTGGTGAACATGTCAGTTGTGCTGAGGTTTTACGGGACATGGCTCGCTTGGAGCTGTCGAAGTAGTGGATTTGACAGGTTCTTTCCGACAGTCTGTTCAATTCGAAAGTCTGTCTGATGACGAGAAGTGCAAGGAGGCCTTATTGCGGAAGCTTCAATGATCCCTTGCCTTCTCAGTTTGGTGTTCCCTCGGTGTCGAGTAGTACTGAAGGAGGTGCTCTAGTGCGCGCGATATATTCGGTTGTCGAACTCGTGAATGGTCTGTCCGTTGAATAGCCGATCCACTCATAATGTTCACCACGGTGACTCAGTGATCCGCGCGTGCGAGCGGCGTGCTGTAGATACGTACCAGTTTTGTACGTACCGTGCCGATGTATAAGATTGATTAGTGATTGAGATGCCTGTCGTTCAGCGCTCGCTCCCTTCGATTACGATGAAGTGATGCGACGGTCTCTGTTCCGCTTTTTCCGTTTCTCAGGGGCGGTTACACTTTTCTAACTTCGTGGAGGCGGTGGTGAACGTGGTGTGTGAGTGCACGGCGCGTGCCCTACTTGAGGAAGCTGGTTCGGAGGAGCACCCAGCTTCTCTTGAGGCAACTGAGGCGGAAATTAAGAAGAAAGCAGTTGTGCTCATGGAAATATTTGGCATCAATGACGTCAACAGGATTCTACTCCTTACTCGTCGTCCTCTTAGAGAGGCTTCACTTCCTGAAGAGTCTTCCAGTACGGGCGTGCTGGGGTCGTCGGTGCCTGCCCCGCCGCCCACCCTGGGAGCGAAGCAAGCGGACGGGAAAGTCGCACCGAAAAACCCGCTTGCGAAATGACAGTTACATGGCCGGGCGGGCGTAGCGCCACTGGAGTGAGCCACAGTCTCCAGAGGTGTGACGACGTCCGGATGCGTCGGGTGGCACCTGCTCCGAATGTTTGTTGTCGGCCGCGAGCGGCACCAGTCAGAGAAGAGTATGCTTCTAGTGGAGAAGAAACTTGAATTTTCTGAGACGTTAGGATGGGCCACCGTACACGCGCTATGTCGTGTTGCGTGAGTCGGCAACCCTGGTATGGGCGGAGACAGTGTGGTTGCTCGTCGGCTACGCCTGGCCGTCGCGCGCATTGTTCGGGGACCAGGTACATGGCGTCTTCAGGTATCTCTTGTCGCGCGCCTGCGCAACCTCGTTTGGCTACCGTCGTGCCTTCGCGCGCGGCATGTCCCAAGAAGTGATGTGAAGCAGTTTCTTTAGTGACTTTTCTATCGGAATCATGGATGCAAAAACGAATCCTTTTGAATTGCAACGCTCTCATAGGCCTAGGCCTAACGGCGCGCGGGGATCTAGAAGCTGCCGCGTTTGTCGAACAGAGCGAATCGTACTTTACAGCGGCAAGGCATACCTGCGTAACTGACTTCATGCACTTGCTAATGCACTGCAGTTTAGTTGACCGATGGACCCAGGATATGCAGACGGGCTTGTAAACTCCCTGTTTCTATCAATACCAGCGTTGCACTCTACATCGGATGCAATCGCCTTCACAGAGCTCAAACCACGAACCGTCCAACAGCAACGGCGCAGCTGGATTTACCTTGGGGTGCATCTCCCTTTCCCTTGGTACTTCGATCAATGCACCCAAAAAAACACCCTCTACAGGATGACACGCGGCGTCCGCTTGAATCGTTCCGGCTCATAAGTGAATACATACACATGGCTATAACTGGTCGACGTCACTAAGCGCCGTCGAATGAGGTCTGAACAACATCCGAAGAAAACCACTGCATGTTCTTTGACAAAATCTCCGTGGGAAACCACTACAAATAGCCCCCTAGCCGGTCGTCCTCAAATCGAGCAAGCAAAACCAAATCAAAAGCCTGCTGGTTTTGATGTGATGATGGAAAGCACCGCTTGCCCTACCGATGTCTTGGCGTACGATCCTTCTAGAATCACGCGCTGCGTACATCCACAGACAGGATCCCAAAGAGAAAACGTTGGTAGAAGATCAGAAGGAAACTGTAAGTCTGGTTAAAAACTCCTTGCACCATAGGACCGTCTTACTCTATTTCAGAGCCGACAGCACCCGAATCCAGTGCTTCTCAGTGTTCAAGGACACCGAACTCTTGCTCGCTAGGATCAAGTGTCGTCCTTCGCGCCCCAGGTCGTGAATTCAAAGTTACTCTAAGGTAAAGCACCGTTCCTGACGGAGGATGTGAGTGACACGGCCCTCCCCTGATTGACGAACAGTGTGCCAAGCTTGATACTACTTCGAGTTCATTAGGAAGGGAACAACCTGTCTCACACCGCACGACACCGGGAAGTTCAAAAAACGTACACTGAAGCCTGATCAAGGAGCAGCGATCGTGCGTTCCTTGTCTGAAGGACAGCAACGTTACCTGAATGCAAGACAGCTTGTCGAAGTAGAAATTACGTTCTCCTAGTATTTGCGTAGTGTGACCCAGGAACGCGTCGTATCTCTCCAGTCTGTTAAGACAGCACTCACTAGACAGCAGGCGAGCTTGACGTCGAGCTACCTTCCGCGCCAGCCTTGAACAAGGGAATGAAAAACTTGTGTAAGCGAAGAAGGTTCTTGCCGCGTCTCCTAACATTTCCGTTTCCGACGAATGTCGCTGAGGCACCGCCATATTGGGGTCGGTATCTCATGCACTGCAGCCTTCCCGACAAATGCGTTTCCTTGGACTCCGCCGATGGACGTGACGCCAGAACGACTAATCAAGTGGGAATGCGCAGAGCCTAAGACAGTGCTCTACAAAGAATCGTCGCCGCGTTGTGCCACGAATGCTGTAGCCTCAGTGACGCACTCTGTTCTCTTGCGGGGCACGAACCGGTGCGTTTCCTTGAAACTGCTTGGAGGGCAGTTTATCCTGGCCGTCCTTTCTTCAGCAGCCCAACAGAAGAACCTTCATCTCAGTGCCTCTGGTGTCCCGTTACTATCACGTGAGCTTTCACGAATTACGACTACCTGTGTGCTTCCACACTCAAATGATGAGGCCTAGGTCAAAGGCCTACGAGAACACTGCCCTCACTGGGGTCAGAGCTGCTACACTGTTCTAAGAGTGTATGGTCGGCGTACACGGAAAATTCAAGCAGCGAGGACGTGCTTATCCGGACAAAGGAAGAGCTAACACAAAAGCGATCTTCCCCAAAGAGAGTGGAGACCCAGTCAGCTTTCATTGAAACCGACTGAGACATCTCCGGAAAGGTACCACAAGAATGCCCTCTATGCACGAACGTTCTCGCCCAGAGTCAATGTCTGCTAGCGAACTACTGTGAGCCGGGCTTGCGAGACAAGCCATACCTCTGTTGAATCTGCCGTTGCATTTCCAGAATTGCTTCACGGCACTCGGCAATGGCTAGCCTTTTTTTGGCCTGTAAGCCATCCGGATCCTCTAGTGCCTCTTCTTCTCGGAGCTCAGCTAATAAACGCTGCCTGTCGTTTTCGTCTTCTTCGTCTCTTTCGGAGGAGCATTCACTCTTCTGCACCTCCGACAAGCCTGTGGTGCTCCCACCTCGGATTCTCCCTGGTGTCGGGTGAGAACACTCAGGCCTTTGTTTCTTCATGCCACCTGAGACATCTCTATCATCCCCTACCGCGGGAGTGGTTTTTCCCTCACTTTCGCAGGCCAAATACGATCCCTGATGGTCTGGCACGATTCCGTTGCCAGGTTTCCCCTCTTCAGTACGGCTGTCACATGGCGCCTGTTTCCTGCTACGGTGAGCTGTGCTGTCCTCACACTTCTCGTCTCTTGCTTGTACAGTGGCGCGGGTACAGTAAGGCGCAGCCTCTTTCGGAGGTCTCTGCATTTGCTGGGAGGCCTCAGCGTCAGCAGAAGAAACGGTAACCTCTGCAGAGTCCTCAGACGGAGTTGAGTCTCCGCGGCCTTCTTGAGATATATCGCAGTGTTTCCCACTCTTCGTCTCCGCGGTGAGACGAACGCTGGGCGACGATGAAGAGGAACAACCAGCAGACCGATTGTTGTTCTGCGGGCTGCCCCGTCGCGGCTCTTGGCCGGGCCTATCCTTTTGGAACCGGAAGTCCTCGTCTCCCTGGGAACGTCGGGTTGCACGCGAACTCTGCGAAGCAAATTGTGCGATGTCTCGCGCATAGCAATGCAAAGCGGCCGGCTTTTTGGAAATGAGTGTTGCTGGCTGGGCTCTGCCTAAGGAACTTGGGGGACCGTGGTCATGTTCATCATGCTCGACGGGCACCCCACACCGAGATACACACGGACTGGCGTCTTGTTCACCTCTGGAATCTTTTTCTGCTGTCTTTGTCGAAGAGAAGGGGAGATTGTAGCAATCCCCTTCTTGACTTGCTTCTTGTCTATGCGATGCCTCCACCTCGCCGTCGCTCCTTCCAAGAGAAGAACCGCCATGACTGGGAGTTCGCTCTCTTGTAGGCAAAAATTCAACCGTCCCCTCCCCTGTTCTCCTCTCTTCGGCTGCTGCTGTCGCTAGGCCCTCACAGCTCCCACTTTCTTCTTCTTTCCGGTGAGCGACCAGAGATGCTGAGGCTAAACTATTTGATGGCAGTTCACATCTGATCGAACTCCCCGGTGCGTCTGGAGGAACCCTTGAACGCGTCAATGAAGAGCAGTAAGAAGATGGTACAATGGTAGATACAGTCTCGCACTCGTGTTTCGGGGATGGCGGGGGTACCCTGCTCCCTGGCATAGAAATCTGTTTCTTCCTTGAAGTTATAGATGTATGCAAAACTGACAGAAGAGCAAGGTGCATAGCATTCTTCTTATGACCTTCGGTCAGTGTCGCAGCATCGAAATCAACAACAATGCCGTGCTTTTGCTCAAGAAAGCGAAAGAGAATGGAAAAGTTTTCCTTCTTGTCTTGTGCCTTGGCAGCGTTCAATCGGAGAAGGTGTAAAGGGAATGGACCGGGAAGAAGAATGTCCACCAGCAGAGCGTATGTAACGCCTAACGGATGGAAAAAGAAAACGCACAGGAGTTACTAGCGTGTCAAGATTGTGCTAAGGAGACCACATCTATTCAAGGACGAAGAACTCACACGCGCCTGCATGCTTCACCCGTGCGATAACTGCAGACTATGAACGCTAGAGGACCGATGGCAATATATTCAGTCCACTCTCCGCCACCTGAACCTCTTCAGGAAAAGACAGAGATGGCTTGTCGTCGTCTGTCTATACGCAGAATCACTACTCTCGAGCGCTAAGTGGATCTAGATCACGAACAGGAGCCTTTGCGATGTCGCACCGGGCAACCAGGAAACTTCAAGAATTCTCGGGCAGCAGCATCGTTGCGCGTGATAGTTGCTGCACTGAGTACACTGTCTCACTCGTCCTGTCGTTATCGATGCGCTGACAGGGTGTCATGCAGTGTTGCTTCACATGTGACGATACTACGCCTTTTACGCGTCAAAACAAGCCTATCGCTCCCCAGGCGCGTTAAGCCAGGCAGCACAAGAGATAAACATTCACTAGCAACACTCAGAGTACTCTCCGGCGGGGCACCAGTAGATCCCGCTTCTTCAACTTGCAACTAACAGTACTGCTCAGTGTGCCACACAGCTCAAACCACATAGAGCTGAGTGATGGATGTAGGAGAACAGCACACCTCGCGTAGTGGCAATGGAGAATACGGTTTGGTCATACCGTCATCAAGCTGTCGGGGCTCCGTGTAGCT
>NW_027155145.1:0-31767 GCF_002600585.1 Cystoisospora suis | reverse complement strand
CGCCTGTTTCTTATGAGCCGCTTCTCACCCCCTGTTTGGCGGCCCGGCTGGAAGTGAACCAGAAAATAGGCAGAGGACGCAGCTGGATTTGGCTGAGAAGCAAAGGCGTCTTTTCCGGCGGGAATGAAGATAGACCGAGCTTCTCCCTTCCGAAGTTGGAGCTTTCTTTCACGGCGAGCCGCCTCTTTCGAATCTGAGAAGAACGGCGATGCAGAGTCGCAACTGGTTCCCGTAGGAACTCACAGGGGTCTTGTCCAACGTGTCTTGGGCGAAGGGGTCTTCAACGACGACTCCCGGAGTGGCGTAGCTGCCTACTGCCATACCGCTAAAACACTAAAGGAAATACGCTTAGCTACCAGTCTAGTGGCTCGAGGAATCCTAGGCAGAAGAGAGCGAGCTGTGAGAATGTCCAGCGTCGGGTAAGTAGAGCACTGACGTACAACGAGGCTACAAATCCGACGGCAGCGGAAGACAGCTGAGGATCCATGTGCACACTGCCGAAACAGGAAGATCAGATGGCTGACAAATGGACCACTGTGACAAGTGTCGCGGCTGCAGCACTACGAATGAAAGTCTAGAACCTAAATGCAGATGCGAGTAGCCCGTCTCGCCGTGCCTGGCTCAAGACATACATGTAGGCAAATTCCGTGAGAAAAGGAACGTGCTATGGCATGCAGCGGCGGATCCGGGACGCGCTCGGTAACCTGTGAGGTCGGTCCTCAAACTACCCAGAGCGATTTCGGGTAGCAAGACCGACAGCAAAAACCCGGCTGGGCTTACCGTGCCCCAGACTTGTCTCCAGTGAATTACAGAAAGTGGCTTCGGGTGCTACCCAGACAAAGAGATCTCTGTTTTTTCTGTTCTTGCCGCGTTCACCGCATGTAAGCCGAACGAGTGCTTCAGGCAAATCGTCTTCACGGGAAAGCTTCCGCACGTTGCGGTGTGTCCTCGCGTGTCAGCATGTCCTCGTGAAAAAAACCAGACGTTCTTCGTTGTTGCTGAGTGTGGTGTGTCGACACAACCTTGACCGACTAAATGACATGTTATCTGTAGATCCGCGTCTGTACAAACTGTCGAGCCACCAACATCACCCAGCTATGGCGCCAGTGCTCTTTCGAGCTGCCATAATAATGGAAAAACGCCCTCAGGTGTATTTCCATTGACGTAGCAACGGAGCAACGATCTCCCGGGCTAACAGTGCGCAGAGAAATTCTCGCATGGAACACCTGTCAGGGTAAGGCGAGCTCAACGCCAGAGGCGGAGAACGCCGGGGAATCTTCACTTCCTGGCGTGGCGTGGCATCTTCCCCTGTTGAACGATTTGCGGTTTCGGGAAATTATGACCGGTTGGAGTATCTGTTGGGTACGGAGAGACCGAGGACGGAGAGTGTGCAATCGTACAAGGAATGACACTATTCCTTGCAAGCTGCCACTAACTGACGAGCGACGGCTGTCGCCCCCTGCTTGGGTACCCCAGCGATTTTATCGAGATTCCTACCGCTGGGACAAATATCCCAAGACGGACAACACACAGGCGTCCGAGCCTAGGCAACGGCGTCCCTGCAGTCGCTTTTTGTGCCCCGCGAATTTGCGCATGCCCGAGTCTTGATGGGCCTTTCTTCAGAGTCATGAGTAAAGCTTCTTCCCTGTTCTTCTTTTTACAAGAGAAGTCCTTTTAGGCTTCTAGTTGTGCCGCGGGTGTACATGTACGGAAAACCCAGCTGCTGGGCATTCTCTCTCTTTCCTTGACACCGCCCTGATTGGTTCTCACAGAGTTCATGCGGTTTTTACGGTGCGGGCGTCTCGAGTTTAGACCTGTGTTCAGGGAGGCAATGCGTTCAAGACTCGCGTACAGAAGATTCAGAAGCTTCTGTCTTCGGCAAGACGTGTCTGGTGGTCACTCTTTTCATCTGCCAGAGCTGCTGAGAACGGGGTGGTTTGGCTTCAGCTTCGTCGTTGGGCAGACGTCGAACCTTTGCCGCGTGGTGATGTGAAGCTACGTAGGACTCTCGGTATGTACCCACTCCACGAGATTTCTATCTGAAGCCTGCCTGACCTTCTCCAACTGTCTTCTCTCCCTGTTACTCTGGATTCCATACATACTCATCATCATGGACGCTGTAGGCCCGATGGCTGCGTCGGTATTGGAGCCGGGGGAAGAGCCTTTCAACCCGAATTTTTTTTCATTCAGAGCCTTTACTACTGCGTCTTATCGTGAGAAGCCGGCCACCTGTCGTTCATCATCCGTAGAGACTAGTGACAGAGCACAACCAGGTGTTCCTAGTAGGCCGGGAGAGCCCGACAGGGTTGACGCAGAAGTGCAGCGACTGAGACAGCATCGCTCGTCGTCCTGTGATAGCCCGGCTAACGCGCCGTTGACAGACCGGGCGGGGGAACAGGGAGAAAGTCCAAGGCTTCCGACGAGCTCTTCCTTTTCTGCTCTTCTTTCTCTAGGAGGTCCCTGCTCTCCTCCCTTCTCCCCGTCGCAACGCCTTATAAACACATTGTCGCCTCTGGGGTTCTTCGGACGAGGAAGAACTCCAGAAGATGAAGGGGGCGACAAGACAGTCTCTGCGTCTGCAGATTGCCGAGACAACACATGTCAAGACAGCGTGAATTCTACAAGACGAAGCATACTGACATCTTTTGGAGAGGCAGAACCCAGGCAGACATCGCCTCTGTCACGTCTTTTCTTCTTTTCTTCTTCTACTCCCGCTAGTACCAGTTCAGTAGGAAGCGAATCGCTTCCTGGCTCTACGTCTCCGGGAGTAGGACAAGAGCCAGTCCCTCCACTGTGTCTTGTAGTGTGCATACACGGCCTTGCTGGGGCGGAGTCTGATTTTAGATACATGGCGGAGCGACTAAAGGAAAGGTCTCCTCTTGTGAGGGTTCTCCTCTCTACTGCTAACACTGGAAAAACATTTGATGGTGTTCGGAAGGGCGGGGAACGCCTTGCAGAGGAGGTTAGTCTTCCCTCTTTTCGTTCGTGTGTCTCGTAGATGTTCATAGGCCGGGCATTCTTCTCAAAGCCTGCGGGCGTTTGTGTTTTACCTCAGTTACAGGGATATCGCGATCTACGTACAGTGAGATTCATACAGTTAATCGATCGTTAACCTTCATGTATACCCGAAGAGTACTAGCGAGGAGAAGCCTACTTCATGTATCTGTATGTACAAGCCCTGGAGGCAACGCTTCCTCTCTCCTGTCGCATTTGTTTTGTTTTCTGTGGAGTAGTGCTGAATCGCCTTACTTATCTCAGCCGGGTGTTCTCTTGCGGAGAACTGCGGGAGGCAGATTTCACCGTCTCGATACTGTTGTAGATGGGAATGGCAATTGTTGTGACTGGATCTGGATCGCGCCGACCGGTGATGGCGTCTCTAGGGATGGGGTCTGCACGCTTCTTCTTTTTTGATTATCGCGAGCTGTCAGTCACGTTTTTTTCACTAGAACTCTCGCTGTATAAACACAATGGAGTTAGCATTCTTCCTACCTGCGGACTCTTCTTACTTTGTCTAGGTGCGGCGAGACGTTCGGCGCCACCCCTCTCTGCGGTACATCTGCTTCATTGGATTTTCCCTCGGTGGTCTTTACATGAGGTGAGTTTTGCTGAATCGGGTCAGCTTGTTGGAGTGACTTGGACACTCGTACTGCACCGAACATCAGTGTTTGTCACAAGTAGAGACTCACAAGAATTCGTCAGCAGGCCATCTGCCATAGTATGAACGACGATTTTAGCAACCTTTTTCGCACAGTTGTTCGATCTTCCCTCGGGACCTGTGCGTTGCATGATACCTACTTCCCGTGGGTTCTTTGTGTGGCTCTTTTTGAAACGCAGAATTTTGAGAAGAGACGTTGCGAAAGGGGGGCCGGGTACACCCGTCTCGCTTCGGAAGTGTGTCCTGCGACTGTCTTCGTTCCCGCGTGGAGGGTGTGTGGATTTGTTTTGTTTTGGGGCTTTTGCTGTGTCTCGTTTGTCGTGCGGATTCTCGTTATATGCTGTGTATTATTGTGCGTGTTCTTGAAATGTTTTGTCGACAAGAGCAGCAATCAAGTTCGGATGTGTGCGGGTATGTGGATGCTTCTCAGGTATGCGGTACGCCTTCTGTACACACCGCCCTCAGGCGCTGCTCCAGCAACGGTTTGTGGACTCACCCCTCTTTGCATAGGGACCGTTGCTTCGCCCCATCTGGGGGTACGTCGGTTCAGCTACGTGCCTCTGCCAGAAGGCTTCTTGCGGCCTCTCATATCGTCTTATCTTCGGTTAACGTCTCGTCTTCGTGGCAACCGCAAGGGTTCACGTGGTCTCGGTAAGAAAAGCAGCGACAGCATGGGCTTGTCCTCGGGGCGGATCTCGAGGGGAGAGAGTGTCCCGAGCCTGACAAGCTTGGCTTTCGAGGCAGGCACAGATGGGGAAGAAGGACAAGGGGGAAGGAGGGAGCGATATTCGATTTCAGGGAGAGAAGAAGAAACCCGGCGATCCGATGGGTGTGTGTCTCCGTCAGCCGCTCAGCAGGTCTATGCTCAAGCAGCCGCGGAGTTTATCGTGGGAGGGGAATCTGAGGTACTGGCACAGGCTGAGAGTGAGGACGCCGAAGAAGAATCCAGTTGTGGTCCAAACCTTGGACGGTTGTCACAGCTGTACGAAAGCACCACGCTGGCAGATTTGATGCTCTTATCTGCTAGTGAGCAGAAGAGAGAATTAGAAATGCAAGGCGAAAAGACGGGGGGAACTCCTTTCTGGTTTTGGGGGCGATCACAGTCGCATAATGAGACGAACGCTGTGGCGGAACATGAAACGAAAGAGCAAAACACAGAAGAAAGTCAAGAGGGAAATGTAGAGAAGGAAGCAGATGATGATGAACCTCTTCTCGTGCAAATGTCGAAAGGAGTCTTTGTTGAGTCTCTCCAAGCTTTCAAACACAGACGCCTGTACGCAAATGCAAGGTGAGGAAAGGAACAACTCTACCTGTCTGATCGCCGTGGTTTGTCGTCGAGGAGAGCCGTGGTACCAATTGCTGGCTGCCTGCATAACAGCGGGGACATATCAGTATAGAATTTCCGTTACTCGTGGAGGTCAGAGGCACGGGGGGAAGCTGTTGTAGCCCGCTTCTGGATTTCACAAATTCAGGCTTTGCTTTGGTTCTTTTTCTACCTTCATGAGTTGTTGCGTCCGCACGTAGGGTGAGGTCAAGGCAAGTTCACCTGAGTGCGTCTCAGCGAGGTATGTTTACCGTTTTCCTCTCCTGTACATCTTCGCTGCTTGGAGCCGGTATGATGCTGCCGTCACAGCTAACGTGTTTGGGCGCGGCTCGTCTCCGTCTCTCTCGGTAGTTGGTAGGCACTAGTAGCCTTCGAGGATATATGCTTATGAGGAGTCCTCCGTTGTTAGCCTGCCAGCGTGCCCCGCTTCATAGTAGGTATAGACTTATTCTCCGCATGGAAGGGACGTACCCTTTCAGACTCACCTGTAGGAATGCTCTTCATTTTAAGCCTCGCTTCTGGTTTATTCAGGGCGTCCCGTGTGTTTTGCTTCGTTCTCAGAGGGGACATCTTAGTGCCGCTGGGCACGGCGGCAATTGAGCCGGCTCTACCGTCCAACCCCCAGTTACAGCTTCTTCTGCAGCAGGCTCGCCGTAGTATGATCGCCGGCTGCGGTCGTATCGTCATGGTACGTACCTACAGGAGAAATGTTTTGAGCGCCCCAGTTGGGGTTATTGTGGTTCTCACAGATAAGCGCATTTTACCAGCCTGGATGAACATGTATGTATGTGATACTGGCCTCTGTTCACGATCGAGTCGAGGTATGACAATTTCGAAAGGGTACCTCATTTGAGGTGGCATGTTGTTCGGCTCTCCGAGGAGCTCGTGCGATAGGCGTATAGGCGTACCAGCGAGTCGAGGAGGAAGCATCGTATCTGGTTCGATAAGAGCTTCAAGGAAGGAGGACGTGTCACATAGATGCACAAATGTCCCGTCAATATGAGCGCAGTCGTACGTGTGTCTCCACCTTTTCAGTCGCTCTCCTTCAAATTTTCGTTTACCCGGTATCGTACGTACAGCTTCTCTCGCGTATGTGTGCTGCAGTGATTTGGACAGCAGGAGGCGTTTTTCGTAGGACCGCACAACGTTTTCATGTCGTCGCGTTTGTAGTTTCGTACATTTAGCGCATTCCTTCTTTCTGTGTTACTTGCAGATTGTTCAGCCAGACGGCACTCCTATGCCCACTGTTGGTGACAGCCCGAGTTCACCGATGTCCTCTGTTCCGTCATTCTGGGGGTCAGCGCCGGTGACTGCAACTCAGGAAGCTTCCCCGTTTTTCTCTTGTCAGAGCTCCTTCGCGACGGAGTTTCCTTGCACAAGTGAAGCGACTGCGTTATCTTCTTTAACGCTTACTCCTTCTGCCCAATTGGCTCAGTCTGGACTTTCTCCTGAGCAGTCGGCAACGCTGGAGAATTCATGTTCTGTGGACTTCACACTTTCTCCTGGTTCACAGACATGGCGAGATAGTGGGAGTCCGTCTGTGTTCTATGAAACGTCTTCAGTCCCGAATGTTTCTCCTACCGAAGCAAACCCGACTGCAGAGAGCCTCCAGAAGAGAAATGCATGCGACTCTGTACGCGAAAGTCAACTCAGTCACCCGCCTCCTATGGCGCGAAAAGACAGGGTGGTGCTGCCTGTTGCTGTTGGAGAGGAAGAAGGAAATGTGTGTGAATCGGTGATGAGCTTCTCCGTAGAGCGGAGTACACAGTCGGATAGCATTCAGGATGTTAGTCACGTTAATGAGAAGTCACACACTTCTTCTGTACTTACAGTGTCGTCAAGTATTTCTACCGCTGACCCGGGGGGGGTATCGTCTGGTTGCTCGGATGATGAGGTCAAAGAGAAACCAACAATTATTCAGGCGTGTGAAGTTTCCGCAAGTACTACTACATCTAGGTCTACAGGGAGTTCGATACAGGAAAGCTTCTTGGAAAGACGACTCTTATCAACTTCCTCCCTGGCTGGCTGGACAGACTGGCTCAAGCTTAATACTTACGGAGATGTCGAAGCTGCTATGGCGAACAGACTCAACGAAGTCCAATGGACCAAGTTCATCGTAGACTTCCCGAACCTCATTCCTGTTGCTCATGATAGTATCAATGCGAGCGGGTACGTCAGGACGCCGGAGATGGTCTTGGCTCGACAGCTGAAGAGGATTCCAGGAGAACAGAAAGGGTCCATGTCCATTCACTAGCTGCGATCATATTCATATTTTTCAAATATTGGCTTGATACAACGACGCTTCATGCAGACAATAGAATGGTACACTCTACATTCGTTGCTTTACGACTAAGTAACCAGAGTCTCTACCACTAAGGCTTGCCAGGAATTATAGACAGGAGTGGACGTCTGCTGTCTGTGGAAATGGAGTGGTGCTGACTTCGAGGAAAGAGTAAAGTAGTCTTACGTGGCCGCAGCACGTCAGAATTTCTACCAGACTGTCCACGGCGGCGGTTTCACGTAGTGTCTCCGATCTTCACTGTGTATGCAGCTGCACCTCTTGACACCTGTCCGCTGTGTTGTGCTTTGCCGGACTGCTATAGTTAGTTTTCATTCCTGCTACGTGGCAGGGAGTGCTGCTCTCACTCGAAGGATCTTCGCGTATATTTTCGCGTAGGTGCGCTTGTTAACGTTCACTTAGTTTCTGTTCAGAGCTACGAGTCGGACAAGCCCGGCGTTTTCTACTTTCACTGCGTTTGTGTCCCTGCATAGGAAAAGTCGATTCCGAACTTGGGTCACATCAGCAGGGAGGCCGATTGTGGAGCAGATGGTGGACTGGTTCATCTTCTCTTTGCACGAGGCTCTCCAGCAGGACGTAATGCCGCGGGAAGCGAGTGGGAGGGCAAGTGTTCTCTAGAAAGAACATCGTCCATGGACAGAATGGTGCGAGGGGCTGTGAGTCTCTCATATCGGAGAGAAAGGAATCTATAAGAAAGAACGGTGATATCTATTTTGGACAGGACGGAAAAGCCGAACATGTGTTGACTATCGTTTTCTCATAGTGTATGCACAGGCAACAGCTCTGATACTGCGGAGCCCGTTTATACCTGCGTGCAATAGGTTGCATGCAACAGTTTGTTGCGTTCAGGTCAATGACTCAGTGCAGGAGGTTATCTCGATACGTATGAACGTAGATAAACGCCTCAGCATGTGTCTGTGTGTGTTGTATTGGTGTTGTGATTCTTGGCCGTTTCCCTGGTGATGGACGACGTGTGGGTGATTGTAGGTGTCTTGTACATCTTGCATCTCTTTTCCTCCAGCTGTTGCTGACAGGAGGAACGAGTGAAAGTCTTCGCTTGTTTCAGTTTCAGCTCGCACACGTATGTACTCTAGGTTTTGTCGGAACGGTGCTGAGTGGAAGTGTAGGCGGTCTGCAGGCGTCTCACGCCTGACGACGACGACCACGACGGCCGAGCTGTCCTTGTTGCCGATGGTGAATGTGTCAAGCCATTTTCTTTTCGGGGTAAACTCTAGTGATTTTTGGTCTTCCCAGATGTCTGCTCATATACGTGTTGGATAGTTCCAAGCACTTTTATCTGTTGGAGTGAAGTCATGATTTTCCGGTGTACTTCCTTGCTTGTATCAAGAGTGGCTGTAGGCCAGAGGCATTCGGAGGGGGGATGATCGGTGCAGAGCGCCCGTACCTTGGTGAGAGTGTAATCGTGCGTACGCATGTGTTCGTGCGCATCTATGCATATACATATATATGTATATATAGCGGTGGACTGCGGCGGTGCTTAGTCTCTTGCTTGCGTAGATGCGCGCACAAAGTTACCAGCTTCACAGCAGTTGGCTTCTTGTCCAGTCTTGCATACGCACCGTCAAAGAACGTCAGGTGGACCATCTGTGTAGTGCTCTTCACTGGACCGTCGTATGGGCTTGAATGGAGAGCTTGACAAAAGCGATTAAGGGGGGCTGCCTGTTTGTAGAGGTAACGAGGTACTCTACATGTATGCATGGTGTGTGTTTGTTGTTGCCCTTGCGAATGCCACCTAGTCTATTCTTCTGCGGCTTGGACGTGCGCACCCAGAGCCCCGAACAAGTTTTCTCTGCATCTGGCGAAGCGTAGCTCTGAGTGGAAATCGTTGAATGCCTGTGATCAAAACCCAATAATGTCAGGTGAACGTGCTGTGTGTTGTGTCTGGTTCGTTGTACGTGTGGGGAGTAACTCGTTGATGAAGCAGTCGATCGTGGAGGAAAAAACACGTTTCGTTTTCGCTGAGGGACGCTTGGACCGATAAAGTCAAAGGCGTCGGTGTACGGTGTGCGCATATTCATACCTGTAAGGTCTTTCTTTCCTTCGTCGTGTGGTCTATTGCGAGCGAGGAGGGGAAGCTGTTTGGTACCTGAGACTTGCTTGAACTTTGCGAACACAGTGCGTGCAAGGTGAGTTGGGGAGTTCTGGTGTTGTATTCATCACCATAATCATTGTTCCACGCATGAATATGTCACTGTGTCTCTCAGTCGTGTTTCGGTGGTTCTTACTCAAGGCACGGGTGTGTCATTGGTTCAAGGAAAAGACGTGTCGTTGGGTCTACAACGAATCGAGACGCGTATACCCAGCACGTCTACGGATGGAGCCGCGTAGGGTTTTGTTCCTTATTTTCACATCTATGATCATGAGAGTGCACGTGTTCGGAGCATCTTGTACACTCGCCTGCCCTTTCTTGACCACTCCGTCTGAAAGGTGACGTTTGGTGCTTACTTGCGGATGAGTTTCTGCAAAAAGGTCGAATTTGTGGGTGGTTGTCTGGATCATGATCGTTGAGCAAAGACTTCGAATAGAGAGAGCGCTGGTTGATTCCTTCGTCCTGAATTGGCTTCGCACAAGTGGTGGTGGGTGTTTACTGCCAGAGTGTTGTGGGTGGTCGTGGAGGTACGCCCCGTTGTGTGCAAGTTGAAGACACTCGGAGATAGAGTGCGTTAAGTAGGACAGCATGCTGTCTGGCGTACTGTAAGCGAATCAAGTCCGGAGGCACGCAACAACGGAGAAGCAAGCAATTAATCATGGCTTCCAGTACTTTTGAGGCGGCGGAGTGAGGGTTCTATGCTTGTACCCGGTAGGTTCCGGCTGCTTGCGAAGTGACGGGTTTTTCACTCCTTCTTTCCGCATGTAGGTACGTGGTATGGATCGTCATGGCTCATTCATGCGGCCTCTTCTCATCTTGTGTATGTCTGCATCTCGCTGTGTATCTCCATGAGGAGGCCTGCGCGCTATTTCCTTTTTCGAGAGCATTGAAGGACAATGAAGTAATTCCGCTGTGTGTCGCCTCGGGGCTCCGAGCCCTGCATCCACAGCTCTGTCGCGCGACGAAGGGGTGGGCCAAGCATTTTTCACTCGCGCTTTAGGAGTTCTAGTAGCACACCAGTATGGCCATGTGTCTGGACGTCTTAGAAGACTCCCTCCCCCCACCCCTAGGGTGCAGTCTCTTGTGAGTCTTCTCCACGGTGTTCCTGTGAAGTACTTCCGCTACGAAAAGCACTCCGGGAGCACGATTCACAGCCACGATGTACCTGTGCCCGTTCTTAGAGTCTGTTCACGAATAGGAAAGGCGATAGCGAAACTGACTGTTGGACCTTGGGGCGTGGTGGAGACGCACACACCCTCACGACGTGTGGTTCGCACTACAGTGCTGGTGTTGCCGGGTGGGCGGCCCACTTCGAAAGGGCTTCGGCACTTCACTCCGTTGGGATGTCAGCGTAGGTTCCAGCGTCACGTCACAAGCCATCTTCAAGCTGACGTGCGGTGGCTTTTGTGAAGACACCATACGCCCGATGGAACTTGGTACGGGGGAGCCGTATTGAGAACAGTTGGTCCGTCCCTCTACGCATTAGTATAATACATAGATTTTCGGTAGGACCGACTATGTTCATACACGCCCGTACGAGGACACAAACACGTGTATTTCCGGATATGTTCTGGGTAGGGCTGAAACCGTAAGGGGCCAGTTTGAATCACACCACACGCGCCCGACGCAAGGGCGGCTGGAGAGAGGAGCAAAACTATCAGCTTTTCGCGTGCATCACCAGTGAAACGGTGTGTTACCCATTGAGAGCAACATCGGCCTAGTTTTCTGACCAAGTACCGTTCTTGTTGCGAAGATTCTTTACTAGCTTGATCCGGACACGGTTCTGTAACGGGGACAGGGAGACCATGTGGCATACCTTCTCCGACTTTAAGCCGCTTGGCTCGCCAGCGTTCGTCCCGTGTGTGTCGCACGTTCTCCCCGCCCGCCTTCTTGCCCGCGGTCTTCCCAGCGTGGTTGTGCGTGCCTGTTGTGCCCTTTTCCGCGTCAACCAAGAATTTAGAAAGCTGTTAGGTTTCTAGACCCGAGAGGTGCCCAGCTGTAACTCGTCTAAGTCCTGAGTACGCTTTCTTCGTGCAGAGCTGACGGCAGTCCTGTTCTTGTTTGTCTAGGCTCCAGGCGTCTTTCCGAGCCTCTACACCACTCCCAGGTAGAGATTTTCTCTCTAGGTTTTCCTTTCGTGGTTCAGTAGTGTCTCCTTTAGGAGCTCTCGTCCCTACCAAACGGAGACAGAGTCGCTTTGCGTGATTCGGCGGAAACATCGGACACCGTTACCAGAGCGGGTCTTGCGGTGTGACGATACAGCTGCACATCGGATTCGGTTGTTTGTTTCTGTGCCGCCTGGCCGGTGCTTAAAATCTGCTCTACCCGTGCGTGACTAATGTGCGGAGGCCACCAGCAGCCGAACTGCATTCTTCGTGTCGCCCTCCTCTTCCGTCGCGGCCGTCCACAGCCACGGAGCTGGAAGCCACACGACATTGTGGCTTTTGAACAGCCTTCCCTCCTCATCTGCAAACCTCTTGACTCCCTTCTTCACAAATTACCTTGGAGCTGCAGCTCAAGTTCGTGTGTCTGTGCGCGTCTCCTCCCAGACGGTGCAGATGTGCCTCTCCGCAGCCGACGGCCCTGCCATCCTTACGTCTGAAGGCTAATCCGTAAAAAACTAGTGGTTTCGATCCTGTGGCTCTCCAGTATTTCCTTTTTTTCTCTCTACGTGGTCCCGTTGCCACAGTCTCCCCAAGTCGTCTTTCGAGCTCTCGTGTTCTTCCTTTGCGTACCGTCTGAGGACTGTAGTTCTTAGTTTCTGTAGAAATTCCTTCGTTGTTCGCTTCTACACCAGTCAGACACTATGGAGTCCGCAATTCAGGAACGTGTGCAGGAGTGGTACGCGAAAAGGAAAACCTCGGGGAAGAACGGTGATGCGGCGTCAGCGGCGAAAGATGCAGATGGCATGGTCCTAGCTGCGGAGGAAATGACTGAACTGATTTTAGACGGCAGGCAGTTTCGAACAGTGAGCGAGGAAGCTGCGACGCTTCTGAAGCAGTTGAAAAATTTGGCGAAACTAACCTGCAATCAAACCGGGTTGAACTCGGTTGCTGCGTTTCCCCCCATGCCCAGTGTGAAGACACTTGAGTTGACTGACAATCACATATCCGGAGGACTCGATGCCCTTGTAAAGGCGTTTCCTAACCTAAAGAGACTCCAGCTGGGTGGAAATCACTTCAAAACGTTCGAAGATATTGATGCTCTTGTAAGTAACGAAAAACCGGTACCCCTCCTACACAAGCCAAGAAAGGTTCTCCGTGACGAACCTTTTTTCTGGGTTTAGTGGCCTACTTACGTCGAATCCGTGTTCACCGGGTCTTATCGATCAGTTTTCAGCTAGCAGTATCCGCGCTAGAGACGGTAAGGAGAGAGACAGACCGACCGCGTTCGCGTGCTTGTGTAGTAGTACTGCGCGCTTGCAACGAATTCAGGTCGGTTCCCTTGCTTTTTCAGTATCACTCTCTGCACTCGTGGCGTAATTTTGCCAGTGAGTCTACAGACGGCAGATGTGGTGATTGCTAGCCCGGCCTCTGCCCACCGGTGTACGCACTTTGTGTTGAGGTACTGGATTTTTCGCCCTTCTCGTGATAGATGACAACGGATGCAGCACGCAAATTCGACTGAGACTACTCACCAGCGTCGGTTTCCAGTCTCCCCGGGCTCACCTCACTTAGCTTCATCATACAGGTGCATCGTAGGGTTTTCGGAATTCGGAGACATGCTCTGCTGTACATTCGTGCGCACGACTCCAGAGCGGCGGCTCTTTAAGAAACAAGGACGTGGCAGTCTGAATCCTCATGACTGGGTATTATTCTCGTGCTGTTGTATTGTGTCATTCTGCGTGTCAATGTTATCTCCAGAAACAGCTGGAGAGCCTGGAACAACTTGGACTAGACATGAGCCCGGTAAGCACGCTGACGGGTTACCGGGAGAAGCTCTTCGAGATGCTGCCAAAGCTGGAGGTCCTCGACTCAACGGACAAAGATGGCAATGAAGTTGAGGTGGCAGACTCTGATGATGAAGATGAGGAGGAAGACGAAGATTGTAAGTTTCTTTCTCGAGAAAAAAGGACTGGTGCTCCTGTCGTTATTTTTCGAAGCCCGCGTGTCACTTCCGGTAGGTAGACTCCTATCCAAGAAGGAGCCCGGAAGGCCCCCTAGTGTTGCTTTGCACGACATCCGGGTCGATGACTCCTCGGGCACGGATGAAAGAAAAACTGAGACTAGAAACGAGAGTGGATGCAATAAGAAGAACGAATGTCAACATTGCACGGCGGAGTTGTCCCTCATGGGTAACTTCGGTGTCGCGTGTGTGGTCGCCCTGTCTGGTCTTAGACACGAACATACACACTCGCAGGAGGTGGACCTATTTCTGGTTTTGACGTGAAAGGAAGACAGCTGACTGGTAGGGACACTTCTACTTCCATCTGTCAATGAGCGAACTCGTTCCTTCTGTGCTTAATATTTCGCTAGACGATGACGAGGAAGCGGACACAACCTTGAAGGATTTCTATGAAAAGGATTTGGATGATGAGGATGACGAAGATGAAGAAGACTTCAACCCGGAGGGGGAAGACGATGAGGATGAAGATTTTGACGAAGATGGAGGTAAGGCAGCCTTTTACTTTTCCCGCTCTTACCGGCTACAAGTGCTTCTCTTTAGTGTCCGTTGTACAATGATGCCCCGAACCATTTCTGGCACAGGTGGCTCTTTGAAACCGTCATCTGCGAGCTTGAACACGTTGTGTGCTAAGGAGTCCGCCAAGAAATTGTGTTGAATCCTGGTGTCTTTCGTTACAGAAGAGGAGGAAGAAGGTGGAGCCGGGGCTGAAGGAGAGACAGTTGCGGATGAGGACGACAGCGAAGACGTCCAGATGAGCAATAAACGAAAGAGCGAGTCCATTAATGTGCCGTCGTCAGACGCGGGAGAGTCAAGTAGTTCCTCAGCGAAACAGCCAAGACTCAACTGATACCGCAGGTCCTGGTTGGAACGAAAGAGAAACTTGCCAGGGGGGGGTTCCCTAGTTCCAGTCCCGCCTGAACACAACTCAGTGTAGGGGAAGTGACGCCTGATGCGGAGGGAGTCGCTTCAGTCCTGCGTGGCTACCCCATAAGAACACTGCCCTTGTTGGAAAGGCAGATCTTGGGTGTTACCTGGCTGGGTGGTGTGAGCAGCAATCTACCAGGAAGTCACTTTGACCGTCCTCATAAGGAGACTGGCTGGAGGCAGTTTCTGCCATTCAAGCGAAAGAAACCTGGAAGGCCCGTTGCTACACCGGAGCCCCGAGCCATCCTGGAGCAGTGGTGGAAAGGGTGCGGCATGGATCTCACCATGCTGTTCATAGCACATAAATACCACTGCTAGTTTTCCGGCGTTTTTTCTTCACACTCCGGAGGGGACCGCCGTGCTGGTATCTGCCTGACTGATGGCGTGACGCACTTGGTTCGAGAGAAGAGGAAAACTGTCCTCGTCAAAGGAAGATAGGGGACCACTTGGACCGGTCGGAGGCCCGGGGGTGAAAACTGGCGGAAGATACACGTGGTATGGGGAGGCCAGATTCCACCGCGGCTGGTTTCCCATACTTTACAGTCACTTGAGGACATAGTCACATGAAGAGGCACGGTGTGCCTGCTGCGGAGCCGCATGGTATGGGAAGAGATGGAGACTCGGGCCCACAATGGCGTAGCCAGTCTAGGCTTTCGCGACGTTGTCGTGCTTGGGAGTCCCACTTTACAGGAGCGAATGTGAAGACAACTACCCCAGTCCCGCGGGGAGGCTCAGACGGAAGGATGCCTGTTTGCTCGACTCGGCCGATGAACAGGAGATGGGGCTGATGGCACTGAAGCTCACTGTACGCTTGCGTCTCAAAATTCCTGCAATGTTGTACTATTAGCATGTCGTGTGGCACGAAGCAGTTAGCCCTGCTCCCGCGGGGTGATGTGTCCATGTGTGTGTGTTTTCGTGCTGCGCGATTCTGTCGTGGAGAAGGCTTCTTATGGGCTCTTGGCGTCCTCTTCTTGGCCGGCAAACAGGCTCGGCTGCATCTTTGCGTGCCCAGTTCGGATTAGACAAACGGAGGTGCCGCGGCGTGGTCTCCCCCAGACGCTGGTCAGTGCAACTGGTTATGGTATGAGGTAGGGAACGAGGGACTGTGAACATGCGGCAGGTTTGGCGATGCACTCTCTGAAACCCTTCATTTCCCAAAATAGAATATAGGATCCTGTAGACTAACCATCTTACATCCAGGTTCCTTGCCCAGCCGGGTGAAGGAATGCCCCGGGGTCCGAATCTCCGGGCATTCGTCAGAAAGCTAACCCGTCACTGTGCACATGGCTACCTCATCTGAGACTACTGAAAGTGAAAGCGTCCCGCCCGATGCACCCGGTCCCTGCTGCTGTTGCCACACTGAGAGGCGGTCGTACGCCGTGCTTTCAAGAGTTGCCTCCGCATCGTAGCTTGCACGGCGTGACTCCGCCGATATCTGCAGAAAGCCAGTCAACAGCGAGCATTCGGAATAGAACTCTGGAAGCAGTGCCTGTGACCTAGTTCCGGTCGTGTGTGTTCAAGTGGCTTGCTAAGTCCCCCTGTCCTCGGACCGTAACCCGCCGAGGTACGCGCACTGTTCCAGCGTGGCAGCAACTGGGCGAGCTTTTCTTCACGCAACAGCGTAGACAGTTGAGACGCGGGGAAGACAAGGCGACTAGGTGTTTCGGTGCGATCTTGCGAAGCCACCCTTTCCGCACTGGTGTGTGAGATGCTTATGGTGGCCCAACAAGCTAATCCGACTATGGCAGGGCATGGAGTCTCTTGAACCAGGGAGAGCCGGTACCGCCCCCGGCAAAGGGTAGCCTATTGCTGTCTTCGTCGCGTCCAAGTGAGACACCTGAGCGAGAGTACTGGTGTTATCATTTCAGCAGATAGTCCGATCGTGCACCCAGTCGAAGGAAGCAAGACTTGCTCCACCGCAAAAGTCAATGTGCGGGCCAGCAAACCACACACAAACATTTTCCCTGCTTTGACACATGCGATCGAGCGCTTGCCTACGGAGAGACGGCGCGTGTAACCACACGTACTCCCTGCCCGATGGAAGGCACGCCGACCCGCTCTGACTGCCACAGAACGCGGCCTTGTTTATCAGTGGAATCTTTGGCCTGCTGCCCAACAGCATGTCCAGTACGAGCGGCCGCCAAACGCCTGGCCGAACGAGTCCGGAGAGCTTCATCTACCGGCAGAAAAAACGTATCCACCCATGTGCCGATCTCAATTCCGACGTCTTCAGCAATTGCGCACACAGTTACCGTTGACTCTCACTCGAAATCCAGGTAGCGAATTCGCCAAGCATCTCATCGGAGAAGGTTGCATTCCTCACTGCGTGCACACAGGAGCAAAAGAAACTGGGTTACCACGTTCTGAAGGTGCTACTGTGCGTGTACGCGTATCTGTCTGGCAAGTCTGCTCTCAAGCGATCCGCTACGTTCGGCGAACTTTACCTTGTATCTGGTCCCAGTCGCGCACATTTCGCACTTCTGCCTAGCAATTCCACACACACTAGAGTCTGCACGCTTCTTCGCTGTGGTGACGGAAGAGCCAGGCGTAGTACCTAAAAAGTTTCGTTCGATTCACTGCACCTTACGGATAAGGCTCTGGGTATGGGCATCCGGAGTCAACCAGCAACTCTAGGAGATGTGTGCACTACTGTCCTTCAGGGAGAACGGAACGCGCCTTAAGCTGCTCATTTCGATAGAACGATCCGACCCTTCTTCGGCTTTTTCATTCTCCCGCCACGCACGATCCTCGGCTACAGAACGGGGCCGTCGCACACTGAGGGAAGACGCGCAGCCCGCGACCACGCAAAACCTCTTGTGCGAGAGGCCGGCTGCTTTTCGACATCTACAAAAGCAGCTGCTGCGGTGCAGAATATTGGAGCCTGTGTCATTTGGATGCTAGCAGCGAGGCAGCTGGGCTTGTATGCCGCAAGGAAACTCTTCATTTCCGGAGTCTTGCACAGTTCGGGAGTTGGAAACCCCGGAACGCTTGTGACATCTGGGGTACTCCAGGCTGCGGAGTGTCTCTTACGTTTAGCAGATAATACTGCCTGCGTAATATCTTGCTCGTTGAAACGGCAGCCTGCAAAACGAAGACCGGCAAGGAATTACAAAAGAAGCCAAGGACTGCCAACTGGCCTCCAGGCACATGCACGCGGTGCCATGCTTATACAGGTGCACTGAAAAAGGTAATTGGGGAGAGGAAGCACCGGAAGAACCCTTGCTGCGCCGAGCGTGTGCACTGATAAAAAAAAACGCGATGTCCTGCCTGTTGGAGACGCGCTGAGAATGCACGCGCTGAGAATGCACCAACAGTAGCGACGGAAACGCGCCACAGTTCTTCGGGCACGTTGCTGCGCACCACGCCACTGTAGCTGTGTGAACCCAAAGAAAAGCTTCAGTTTCAGGTACAGGTCCAGCTGTGAAGAAGACATTTCCTCCCTGCTTATGGAGTGACCGCGCGTTGCCTTGACCAAGAGTCCTCACCTTTCAGCACATCTCTGAGAGCGTCGACGAGATCAGGCAGAAGGCAGTCGGAGTAGATTTCAATATCCGTTACAGAGCCTTGCTTGACATTGAAATTGACGTCCTGGACAAGAGTGAACAGAAGAGCACCACGAGGGCACAAGCGAGAGCAGTGATTCTGAAGCCTTGGGAAAACGTGTGTGCGTACTATTGCCTATACACGAAGCCAGAGTGCTGCGCGCTCGTGTGTTGCATTTGAAGAATCGTTACTTCTCTCGCGGTTGATTAAGACATTAGTACTCCAATGAGACTGCACTGAGCGGAGTGTTCCGGCGCGGAGATGTACGACACACGTTCCTGGATCCTCCACCTCCGCAAACCTCCTGAGAAAACCGCATCGTGGGAAATCCAGCGAATACACATGTTTGTCCTCTGTCCCTATCAATGACCAGCACGCTTGTTACGCGTTACGCAGACTCCGTCTTTTCCAGTGAGCTGCAGTCAACCTTTGCCGACAGCCTCGAGACACCACAAAACGACTTTTTCCACAGGAGGCCTCTTCGAGGCTGGGTGGATGTACTGTGGCCGTCATCAACACTAACACCGTGTACTGCGACTAGGGGGCGGTTTCAGAAAAAGGCTTCTCGGTGACGCAAAGGAAGACTTCATGGCCGGCCCCGTGCACGAAAAGCATCTCTGCTGCTTGCAGTGTAGGTTACTTCGAAGGCCCACGGCGTGCCACCACTCCCCGACCAGGCTCCGGGTCCACAACTCCGCTGGGATCCAAAGCTGTCACGCTGTGGTGCGGCAGGGGGAGAGCAACCACCTCGGAGTGAAACTTACGCACGTTCCCCAGTCGAAGCGACGGGTAATCGTCCGCTCAAAAGGGGGGCTGTGGCCGTAACGCCAATGCCAATCAGAGAGAGTCTCGAGGTGCTTCTTGAAGCGTGGATGTTCTCTCATGGGCTGCCCCTCGACCGTGAGGTCCTCCACAGAAGTCAGGGGAACTGTGCCAGCTCCGCATCCATACTCGGTCAGGAAAGAGTCAATGACGGCCTCACAAAGCTACAGGAACCACAGAAGCTGACAGTGACACACGCACCTCCCTGGCTATGGTGCTGCTCTAGCATGAAAGGCTTCAATACAAGAGTACCAAAGAGTTCAGGCAGAGGCCATTAACTATAATGCTAGGCAGGGGCGGAGACGGAGGTAGCGATAGGCAAAAACAGATAGACGATTGAGGCACACGCAGGGTGCAGTGGAGGGATCTCCAGAGACAATGAAGAGTAGTCGACATGACCACCAGGACTGCAAGAGACTTTATGAGGAAGCCGAGACCACGCCCCCAGTGACCCGCAAAGACCACAGAAGAGTATTCTGGGATCGAGCACAACGGTGCAGCCTGGCTGAGACAGGGGTTGCCGGTATGTTGCTTGCTAGACGCTGCACAGTTCTAGCCCAGCCGGGTACAGCCCTGACACGAACGAGAAAGCTCTCTTGAGCCAGTCTCATCACTGAGAAGTGCTGGCTGTTGCCCTGCTATAGATTTCAAAGCCCTGCGGAGGAAACCGATTCTCCATTTGAAGCGGTGTCCACCCTGAAGTGGCCTGAAGTTCCCTTGATGCCCGAGATGTTTCGTACAGTCCCCTGTGGCTATCTCCTCGCGTTGAGACGTTGCCTGTACCCACTGCGACAACAATGCCGTAAGCCACTGCTGCTCTGCCACCAACCGACAACCGATGTACGTGTGTGCGGCGGCTCTTACTCCTTCGTGGGTGATATCCCCGTTCAGGTCTTTAAGATTCCCTACACGGGAAGCCACGCTTTTGACGCCTTTGCTTTCCAGCTTGGCCTTGCTTGGAGTGAGGTACCGTGCAAGGGCGCCACAATCTACTTCCCGCATCACCGTGCCTGAAAAAACAACAAAAAGGGAAGACCTCTCCTGAGGCATTGCCTAGATATAAGTGGGAACTCAGCCTCTCACACACCGGACGAAAGTCGAGCCTCAGCACGCAGATAACCAGCGCCTTCGAGCCAAAAGAACACGGACTGACGTCTCCTCGGGATCACCACGCAGGTCAACAAAGGACGCAAGGAGACAAGGGCCTCTCCCCGTTAGCGTTGAAAAAAATACAAAGATTCGCTGGGAGAGACCGATCCGTGTAAATAAATCCGAGTGCTCAAGGACTGTACGCGTAGTGCCTTACCAGCTACAACTGCTCGCGCGTACTCTCTTTCAGCCTTTGCCGCTGTCCTGCAACGCGTGTCGGCGTACACTGTCACTTTGACGAAATCTAGCGAGAAGCATGGAGACTGCACCGTCCCTCTCGCAGCCGTGTATGTACGTGGGCAGAGTGGAACTTGGCAGACCATTCAACTGGCTTCTTATGCGTGCGGAGCACGAAATGTGTACTTGTGCATGCGTACGCGTACATTCGTAGGATCCGTGTCTGTACATGTACATACTTGGAGAACAGTTGTGTCCTCGTCACACGTTTCGCTTGCGCTCTCTTCTTGCACAGTTCCATGGTCCTGTATCAGCTTACCGTGGTGAAGCCAGCAACATGGGAGCTTCGAGTAAGCAGCTCCAGAAAACTGCAGAGAATCAAATATTCACCATATGATCAATCGACAGAAACATGTAAAGTAACCGAAATAGCCAACATGTACGGAGCAGCGTCTGTATCTTCTTCGCCAGACCTCTGTCCAGTTCTCGAAATAAAGAGGAATCCGACAAATATTTTTAAATGAAGACTATTTCGACCGCATACCCGCCCGGGGAGTAGCTCAGGCGCGTCGCTCCCTTTGCGGAGACTGGGACTGTGCATCTGAGCCTCAGGGCATCCGTCCTCTGCAGACCGATATCGCCTTGCATTTCCCAGTCGGCACGCGGTCCCGGGTGGCTAGCTCTTGAGAAGAATAGCGTAGACTGAGGAAAGTACTACCAGTGGTGTCTTCCTTCGGAGTCCCCTGTCCTGTATTTCCCTGCGTAACGTGCCTGACCAAACCCACTGTTCTTCGAATTCGAACCGGATGACGGAAGTGCGCGCGCGCAGGTGAGCGCATGTGGCCTTTCCTCTCCGGTGATGCGCTCTCATAAACCTAAGTATGTATGTATATGTGGATGTACGGATGTCTACATGTATACAGTGAGAGACGCATAGGGGTGTCCCCGAGGAAAATCAAAGTTTGTGTGACTACCCGGGAGAAAACAGCAGTCAGTACTTGGCCAACGAGTACACTAGATGAGCTCAGTCATCCTGACGTAGAGCGTACATCTTTCCGTGTATTCACTCTTTCGGAGAATCTACACACACTTAAGCAGGCTGTCTGTACGAGCGACGGGCACGTGTATGCTATAGAGGTAAGAAGGTGCTCTCCATATACACAACAGAACTACCTCACGGTTTGAGAGAGAAAAATCCACAAGCTTGGTCCATGTAGCCTTGTGCTTCATTTTACCTTGAGGCCCTGGGACGTGACAAGGTCGTTGCGGCCGCTCGCAACGCCATGAATGCCGTACTTCTTCTCGAGAGCCTTGAGAATGATCAAGTTGTTACGTTGCTTGTTGTGAGAATGTGTCGGATCGAGAAAGGTAAAGCATGTGTTGCCGAGGTCCTGTAAACAGAAAAACAACAAAAAACGGGTTTCTTCAGTGTTGTTTTTGATCCCTCTTGTCCTTGATCCTAGGTACGTCGTTGACTACAGAGATCTCGCGACGGGAGCCGTGACAGTTTGGCCCTATAGTCCCGAAACCGCGGGCTCGCTGTACAAGGCAGATACATCATTGTGACAGGATACTAGTAAGGCGTTTGTGCGCCGACGATAAGGCTTCTTTCCCAGTGCTGGACCGTAGCCTGCTACGCCACATGGTCGTCGCTGCGCGCCCCGAGGCTTGCTTGACTTGGTAGCAGGCAGCTGGTGCAGGCGGGGCTCGAAATACACATGGAAGTGGCAGTATTGTTTGGGCACGGAGACAAACGCCGGCTAGTATGCACCTAGAGCTGAGCCGCGTCGAAATGAGAGCCCGCTAGCAATCCTTGTCCTGCCCACGGGGAGCGGCACGGTACAGATGAGAGTGAAGATACTGCAGAAATTTCAGCTCTGTGCTTATGGCTGGATAGGGGTGGGCAGCGATGCAAGACTTTGGTTCGGTCGATCATGAACAGAGCAAAAAGAAATGAGTATTTTGGGCCAAATCAGATGCTGAAGTCATTCTCCGTGTTCTTCAAACATATGAGGTTAGATCCCACCAGTACGAAAGAACCATGCGTCCTGGCCAGACCGTGTTGGCGCTGTGTCGCGTGGATGGCCGCATACTGCTATACTTTCTAGGCCATTACAGCGAGAGCCGTATGCATTGTCTTCGGTCGCACCTGGTACACGGCACCACCTCCAGTATATCTTCTTGCCAGTGTCACCCCGTCCTGCTCCATGCGCTGAATGTCGCATTCAGTCCAGGCATTCTGGTGCCTTCCTATAACAATGGTCCTATCATTACGCCACAGGAAAAGTACAGGAGCCTGCAAGCCTTCCGTTGGTCTTGCGCCTTCTTGCGAGGGCCTCTCGCTCGAGCTGACTGGCTTGGACCCTCCGCCATAGAAGTCAATCAAGAAACACTCTGTCGCAAGATTGTAGACGATGTCGGTAGTCGAAGAAGAGAGAATTTGGGCCTGCGAGCGCTTCTCCCGAGCGCTGCAAAACGACCGGGCTTCTGAGTGCACACGGGGTAGCGTAGAATAGCCGCCGGAACGGTCAGTGTAGCGGAATGACAGACAGTCCAGGGCTCTAGGCAGTATCGGCCAACGAAGAGGAGAACAAGAAAGCAGACTAGATGAAGCGGCGTACTGCACAGCTGTCCACCGTACGGCTGGGGCCGCCCGGACAGCTTGTTGGGCCCACATAATGGCGAGCCTCGGCGGGAGAAAAAAGCAGCAAGAGGGAAGTCTCTTTCGAACAATACGCTTTTCCGAAAAGCGCACAAGAAAATGGACACGTGGATCTTCAATGTGTGTTAACAAAACGGTGTAGAGACGGACGAATGTCCGCCGATGCCTAGGTACACGAGTGAGGGCGCCAAAAACAGAACATGCAGCCACGTGGGCCGCGTCCCTCGCAGCCCGTAGAGGAATGAAAGGGCTAGCGCTCTGGTGTCTTGACAGTTACAGGACACGGGAAAAACTGCAGATGTCGCCACAGGACTTACGCGAAGCAGAAAGAGAAGCCTGCAGAGCTCTTCCAGTTGAGGACAACCAGTCCAGTGAGCTCAACCTCTTACGGGATGTGCAGTGGGGTCAGCATGGTTGCGAGGGCAGTAGCGGTTTCTGTCTTCTGACTGGGAGACGTGAACTACAAGACACCGTTGACATCCCGGAGAATGAAGACAACACTGAACTCACACCAGATGGGACTCGAACCCACAACCTTAGCCTTAGGAGGGCTACGCGCTATCCATTGCGCCACTGGTGCTGCTGTAGATCGTCTTCACTAGCCTTGCCGCTCACGAGCCTGAAGCACTGGGCACCGAGCCGAGAAGCACCTTTCCCCGTGGCTTCACAAGCTGAAGGATGCTTTAGCTTGAGCTGACGCTTGCAGACTTGGCTGTGGAGGGTCTGGTCTGCTTCGATATCGGTTTATCATGTGCTCGCTTCTCTCTGCCGCATGCGGAGCAAATCGCTCAGATGCTGAAGTTTTGGGGAAAGAAGGGAGCAAGCCGGGTACGCATGTGTTCACAGGCCCGTCCGTTCTCTGGGCCCTTTGACTTCTAGCCGTTTGAGTGTGTGGTTCTCACCTCTTCCAAGTGATGAAGTGTTGAACGGGATTTCGTGTTGGTCGAGAGAAGGCCGGGACACTGTCGATGCTCGGTCCGCCTCGGTATCAGCGTCTCGAGTGGCGTGCTGCCCCTTTGGCAGGTTCACGGTTTCATTTTTCACCTCCATTCTGAGTCATCTCTACAGACCTTCTATGCTTTCGACAGCCGTGGAGCACTATGGCCTGGCTTGTGTTGTTGAAAGACTGTCTGGCGGAAGCTGGAGCAGCGGGATTGCAGCCACTGGAACAGTTGCTTGAAGTTAGTAAGCTCCTTGGACGTCCGGCTAGACACAGAGTAAGGCATTTATCTTCTTCCCCAGGCTCGGTCAGCTCTTTCGCTTCTCCGTTTATTTCTCCTCCACGAAGGCGATGTCGCAGCGAATCCCCCCCAAGTCCGGCTCACTCTCGGTACCGGGAACCACCTACCTTCCGGCGTTTCAACGGCCACCCGGCTACTTTCCCAGCTCGTTTTCCTGCGTCGGACTGGGACGTATCCCGAGCACGCAGACACTACAGCGGACAGTGCAAGGGCCCGTTGACCCGCCGGGCGTTGACGAGATGCCCTCTGCCGCCGTGCGTCACGTCACCGAGGGATGTTTGTCAGAAGAGAAGCTTTCTAACCATTCCGGAAGCAACAGCTGGAGCAGGAGCATACGCACGAGTCTGCCCACCTTTCACCAAGCCTTTTGCTTCCCGTGAAGAGGAGAAAGCCGTGCTGTCGACGCTGGCAGCTGTGCAGCAGTATACCGCTGATACGAAGCTCTCTTTGAAAGTGTATCACTTGCAGGAGTTAGCCAACACGAGCATGTCCTTCAGTCAGCTCAGTCTCGACGAAAGATTTGTCAAACTTTTTCAGGATATTTACGCCCATGCCAAAGAGCTGTCGCCCGCCCAGCTCCAGGCAGTTGCGATTGCATGCAAACACCTGAAGCTCAAGGGTACCGACATGATGTGGAAGACCATTGCAAAGCATATTGTCCGGCTTACAAAGGTACTAAACCTCTTCGGTGACTGCCGTCCTCGAGTGATAGTGTGTTACCACATAGGCCCCACGAGGGAAACAGGGCGTGTACTTCCCGGAGTGGGGGCGACGTGTGCCTGTGGTCTGGATAATACAGGGGTCGTTGGGCAGACTCTCATCTGGAAAGGAGCGCCGCTTGTTCAGGGCGGGACCGATCTCTGTCCTGCCCTTGCAGACACATAGTGCAAGCGAATTCGCGCCCACCTGCAGCGGTAGTCTCCGTGTAGATGAAAGCTACATTCTGGGAGCTTCAAGCTTTGATGCGGTGGAACTCGCGCGCGTGGCAGGCCCCGAGGGATCAGTATGTTTCTCTCTATACGTGTTGACTGAGGCGGAGGAGCGGTCCATAATGCCCGAGATTGGACACTCCGATGTATACAGTTGGCCGTGTCTGCCTTCTCTGAAGGAGCTTCATCCAGCCACGCGTCGCTGGAAAAGGCTTCTGTGCTGTGTGACGCAGAGTCCATCAGCTGCATTGGGCGGGATAACCTTCAGTCAGGTGGCGCATTCCATGAGCTGCTTTGCTAGTTGCCAGGCCGAGGTGCACTGGGAGCTGAAGCAGATGCTGGCGTACCTTCTCAAGGGCTCAAAACGGCTGAACGAACACGATGTTATATGCATGCTTTACACCTTGCGAAGGTTAGCAATGGACAAATTCTTGTTATCATGTGCCCTCGTTCACCTCCTGTAAGAATTCGAGTTTCTCGTTATGTAGAGTTCCTTTTCTACTTGGTGGCTTCTGCCCTCTCCTCGTCGGGCTCGCACCCGTTGTTGTTCTATCAGTAGCAGTTTGTCGTCGCTAGTTTCTGCTGTGCAGACTCTACACTCACGTGCGGAGCCCCGCGGCATTGGGTGGGTGCATCGCTTGAGCTGCACATCCACGCGGCACAGAATGTTGAGCTAGGTGCCCCATCCTAGCGCCCAAATAAGCGATTTTCAGTCGGCCTTGCTGGCATCCAACCCTACAGCGGAAGCCGCCTGGTGCTCGATGTCGCGTCTTTTTCGAGAACTCGGGCAGCATTCGCCGGGCTCCACTGCTGTTTTCTGAGTGTATCTGCACTGCTTCTCGATGTGTCTTCGCCGGCAAAGCAGCCGTAACGGTCTTCAAGTAGGCTGACAGACCACGGTTTTGCGAGGGTGTAAAAAAAGTAGAGTCAGCGGAGTAGGTGATCGGGAGATATCTGGGAAAGACGCTTCTCTGCACAAGAGGCACGTAGTCGCAAGCAGCGAATGTATGGCCACTCCGTCGTGTTGGCTTTTTCTGTCTGCGCACACTTTCTGCGGTGCTCAGCCTAGAAATACTAGTGTTGGTGTCCCGACATGCTTAATGCTCAGGTACAAGTGCTACGCCCCGGACTCACAAGGTCGATCGGAGTGGCCATACCTGCGCTGCTTGCGACTATGCGCCTCGTGTGCAGAACAACGGCTTTTCGAGATGTCTCCCCGTTCACTAGTTTATATCGTGTATGAATGTTCACTGATTGGAGTCGTTCCATGGCGACTGACTTACCGAATAAGCAGCCAGGTCAAGCAATCTCTTGACCGGCTTTCGGCTAAGGAGCTGGCCCTTTACGTTCTAGCGTCAGCGAAGTATCGCCTTGTGGACGACCAGTTGCTCAAGAGGATTGGCAAGCAGCTCTGTGACGAAAGATTCTCCAGTCGAGTTTCCAACACTAGCGCCTCTCTTCTTCTTTATGGCTCTGCTCTCCTGGACTTCCGAGATAAGAACTTGATCAGAATGTGCTGCGAGCGAATTCGGAGGTGAGCTGGGGGCGCATCAGATGTGGAGACGGTTGATCGTCTTTATGATTCCCGACAGCTCGCTTGGCCCTAGCAAAATTCTGGGCATGGACTTGAGGGGGCTGGGCCCTATTTAGACGCTTGAACAAGCGGTGGTGCACAACGTTTCATCGGACGTCGCGCAGGCGACATCACAACTGCGTTCTCACACACCGCTGTTTCTCGTGCTGTGGACTGGGGACCCCATGCAGGGCAGCCTATTTGCTTGAAGACATCACGGTTTCGCAGCTCGCATACTCTCTGGGGAGGCTAGGCGTTAGAGATGAAGAAGCCTGGGCTTGTCTTGCTCGGGTGGCAGCGGTAAGTTGTTGGTACGGAGAGCAAACAACTGTCAGTATTGAATTGCTGATTCGGGCCTACTCCCTACACACGCAGGCCGGACGTAAAGAGACCTGCACGGCAGGCTGGTTGTCTGCTTGCAGGCAGGACTTCCCGCACCCACTGAATGGAACGGCCAAGTTTTCCTTCCGCGTTGTGTGTCGTTCAGAGCCGCATGGGATCAATGTCCGCGGCGGAGATTGCAAGCGTCACGCAAGCTGCGGGGAAGGTTGGAATTCGCAACGAGGCTCTTCTGGAAGCAGTGGTGGAGCACGCGATGAAGCTTCAGGTAGATCACGGTCACAGGAAAAATGAAAAGCAGCTGTAGGCAATGAATCCAGGCCGCATGTATCCAGTGGAAGCTTGCGCGTGGGCTTTTACACGTCGCTCGAAAATGCATGGATCCCTGGGGCTCTCGGCCGACTCTCTCAGCATCAGGAATAACGCCGCTTTCACGGATGTACTCTGGCTCGATCTTCGCTTTTTGCGACTTCTTTGCATTCATGATGACGCAGGTTGCTTTCACCACACAGCAAATCTTGAATCTACTGGATGGCCTCGTGCTTGCGGGATTTTTTCATCAGGTAATGACAAGGAACTCTTCGCGGGAATGTGTCTGTCAAAGTCCACTCCAGCGATTAACCGTCCTGTGGTGCTTTTGACTGAGTCTTTTCTCTCAGGATCTTTACCAAAGTCTTCTACACAATTTTGTCCAAGCTGGCGGAGAAGACGACTTCCGCGGCGTCAATCAGCTTCGTCGCATCATGTTCAGTATTCTTATGGAGGTACAAATCACGGGCACAGAAAAATGTAGGATTGTCACCAGCAGGAACCGGTTTGACGGTGCAACACGATTGTAGCGATGTTCTGTCTACAGCTAGATTTCTAGGAACCCGACACTGTAGTACACCGGGTACCAGTTTTAGTACGAGAACTAACCAACTCCTGGCTTTTGTGCATTGCTTGCAGTTTCCTGACTTTCTTACTCGGGTTCCCCAGTCTCTCCAACTCCTTGCTGAGCAGCATCAGCAACCGTTCTTGCACCACGAGCAACAGGTAATTCTGCCCATGCAAGCTGGCTTTCATCGGCAGGAAGTGATCGGTCCTGGTTGTTGAGCCCAGTCCTACAGGCGGACGCTTGTTTTGCACTCTTCATCTGCTGTGCAACAACTGGAGAAGAGTTAAGTCAGGATTGTGTTTTTCTCTTCTGTCATTTCCAGCCTTTTCACTCCGAGTTGAAGGATTGCTTGGGGGAACTGGGTGTCGATGCGAAGATCCTCGCATCGAAAGGCGCCTACACGTTCGACGCCCGTCTCCGCTTAAGGTAGGTACTTCAGATGGGTAAGCTTTTTTTTGCCGTTAGGGTTCCGCAACAATAATGTGCTATTGTTCGCTACCCGGTGTGTTGCTGTGTCAGCCGGTCCCAGACACGAAAACGAGTCGCGCTCGACCTGCTGAGCGAAGGCTACTATTGCCCCGTGACCGGCAGTCTTCTTGGCATGGGAAGGCTGAAGAGTCGGCATTTTGATCTACTAGGCTGGACGTATTTGACCTTGCGGAGAAAACTTTGGCTCAAAAATCGGACTAGAGAAGGACGAATTCAGTGTCTCCGGGAGACACTGGCGACAGCTCTCTCATCACCAGGCACTGAGAGCAACGAGCCGCTTGTTGTCAATGCCTAACAAATGTGTCTGGTTTCGGCAGCGTACTGCATGTCGGTGAACTAGCTTCTACCCCGCCAGTGATCTGGTGTTCACTTTTCAAAGTGGTGCCTCAGAAAAAGCGATGGCAACACTGGCACGCTGACAAGAAAAAGGCACCCCGGTGACCAAAAGCACCGGAGTGTCTCGCTCGGGCCTTCGCTCCCCGTGCAGCCGCGAAGCTATCCGCCGTGGACATTTGCTACGCGGACGGCGCGGGTGTGGCCTCCGTGAATTTCGCCGTCCCAGTATTGTCGTATGTCTGCAGACAGTATAGTGTCGGGAGACTTGAGTAAGCGCGGAGCGTTGCCTCACCTTGAATTGAGATGTGGGGCTCTTGTGGTCCGAGTACTGGACTTCGACCTTCCTGCGAGGACGTAGAGAGTTCTCTACGGCAAGCGTGCAGCACGGAGAGAGATCATACCCGGAAGCATTGTTGATAAGCACATTCTTGTGTGGGTTCGTGCCGAAGTTGTCAACCTTCGTGTTCGGGGTATTCACTATCACGTACTGCCCGTACTCATTTTTTGAATCTGGCAGTTTCTGCTCGCCTGCGGAGCGGGGGTCGCCGGACTTGGGCTGAAGACTTTCTTGGTCTACCCACCGGGAATGTTTACAGTAAAGACATCTGCGCTCAGCCGCATCAGAGTCCACGTTTCTTGATCAGTCACAGGGGCAAAAAAACCTACCAGGGACGCCTTCTTCGTAGATTATTTGCCGTGCCTGAGTGCAACTGATGTCTATCACAGAATTCGTCCAATTGGGCACCCGGTAACTACCTTCGGTGTTTTTGAATCAAAAGTTGTCACGGGGTACTCCTCCTCAATAGGCCGTTCCGGGGGCGGAGTCCGGTTCAGGTTGCCCCTTGCAGGAGAGTACGCAGAACATCCGCAGACAAGGCAGCCTGCAGTGACGATCAAGAGAAAGCCTTTCATTCTGGATAATGATCAAAACGGTAATAAACCACCACCAAAGCAGGCTTGCGACGTCCTGTGAAACGGTACGGGAAAGCACTCGACACAGGGCTCCCGCGATCTGCTGCTCAAAGGCGGCCACCCGGTCACGCTGTCAGTACACCGGATGGTGCCAACTGCTGCTTGTGCTCCAGACAGCTGGGTGTCTCTTGATACTTCAGATATCTTTTCTCGGCCTCAAGGGAGATCCTTATCCCCACGTGTACGTGAGCCAGTTCAAGGTGTCCGAGCTCTGGCCACTCATCCTCGGCCATGTAAAAAGTACGGGACAACGAAGAGTGAGCACCCGAGTTGAGGCTAGACTGTTACTTTACTGTAACATCTGTGTAGCAGTAGTTCAGGCTGTTGGCCGTGGCTGAAGACCGACGCTTCCCGATGGTCGCGCATGCGCATGCGACTCCTCAAACAAGCGATCTAGAACGTTCAGAGCTAGCCACAGTCGCAAGACCGTCCCTCTGGGGCTGCCCGGCCATCCATTCTCCCAACGGCGCTCTACACACTCGTTCCACGTAGTATGAGAAGTGTACAGGCAGTGACTGTAAAGCCCCTCACAGGTTCTGAAGATGTAAACGTCGAATCCAAATGCAAGCCGGCGGTAGCCCGGGAGCGAGTTGCCTTTCAGCAGGCAGCATCTACCATTGTCTTCCGATATTAGGTTTACTCTGTGCTACCTCTGTTGTCCTAGCTCCTTTTATCGCAGGTTTCCGACTTAGTGGCTTCGGCAGCCTCAACAGCAGTTTGCCGTCCTGCAGTGACTGGCAGCAGACACCCGGCGCCGATCCCCGTAACACCCTGCATCCCCTCTCTAGTAGAAGGATCCCGGCCTCACTGTGGGTGCCATCTCTCTCCGCATCGCGTACTATAGTGGATCTGGCGCAGCCTTGCGCTGCGCGCACATCTTGCACCCCCGACGCCGCGAGCCCTTTAAAGAGCGACGAGAGACATCACCGAGAAGCTCGGCACACCTGTTCAGAGAGGGACGGCGCGGACGTAGGGACACCCCTAAAATGGCGCTGCCCTTCTGCAGGTGACTTACTGCTGGTTCACGTCCAGTCCATTCTTGAAACTGGGGAAGGACTCGCAACTTTCTGTCTCGAACACACGCGGTGCGCGTGCGAGCGGTGCCATGACAGCGGCTCGTGTGAGGTTGTTTGCAGTGGGTCTGACAATGCGGACCAGAGAAATGGGAATTCTGAATCCCTTCGGAGTCCTGACTGTGCTGCATCCAATGCTTTCCAGTCTCGTCCGCGCGAGAACAGGAAGCGACGAAGAAATAAGGGCAGTGGATATCCGGTTCTTCAACCGAAAAAGCCTCGTTGGCCACTTTTCGTTCCCTTCTCTGTGCCAGGCGAGCACGTATGGGTGAAAGTTCGGGAAACTCGTGCCCACTATAGCATTGCGTTTGTCGCGGCGTTCGTAGCTGAGCCATCTCCAGCGCGTGTCAGGCCCCGTTGCCCTTACTTTGGGTCCTGTAACGGCTGCCAGTACCAGCATATGAACCGGTCAATGCAGGTAGGTTTCGGTAGGTACTAACGATTCTCTCCGCTTCAATACATCTAAGGTTTACCAGACTGCGGTCAAGATACGACGGGGTCTCAGGGCTCGTGGCCTAGCACAACGGAACAAAACCAGCTCACAATATGACCCCGAGCAGAACCAAAATTGATCGAACTGGTTCCTGTCTGCATTGTTCGTCAAAGAAGCCTTGGTCCACTATGTTGCCTTGTTTTCCCCTGCAGCACAAGATAAAACGTCAGCATGTTCAGAACGTTCTTCGGCGTCTAGGAGGTTTAGGCGCCACGGCACCATCTGTCAATCCTCTGATTGGTGTTAAGGACAAAAAAGATTCGGAGGAGGAAAATCTCTATTTCTATAGATCAAAGATAACTCCTCATTACAACTTCTACGAGTCTGGCTCATTCCCAGCAGTGGGGTTCAATGATATTTGTTCACCAAACAAAGTGAGCCACATATCTTCCTAGAGAGTTACCTTGGCGGTGTCCCTCTTTTCAGAGAGGAACTCCCAGGCAACGCTCACATCTCGGTCTCTGAACACCCTCCCGCGTCCCTCCCACAGACTAGTCTGGTATATGTCCATTTGGCAAGCTTCATTGTGTGCCCGTCTACCTCATCGGGTTGAACTCTTATATCCGTATTGCTACGCCAACAGCGCGTATGTTGTAGAGTGCCTTTGTCATCTCCGTCGGGAGATGCTCGTCAACCAGTTTCCCTTATCGGGGGC
>NW_027155144.1:0-299 GCF_002600585.1 Cystoisospora suis | reverse complement strand
TTCAAATTGCCGCTCTCTAGGTTCCATCCCTGCACGTACTTCCTTAGGAAGTCATAGCCTAGCAGCAATTCTTGTGACGCATCCGCAATCAGCAAGTCCAGATGAAACACGTTCGCTCCTATCTGCACAGGTACTCTTTTTGCTAGGTGTGTCACGCTCAGCCTCTCTCCGTTTGCACATACAAAATGTTGCTCCTGGGCTAACTTCTCTTCTTGTAACCCTGCCAACCTACAGATTTCTCTTCGAATGAAACTCTTCACTGCGCCAGAATCTAGTAGTGCCGTTGCGGGTACCTTGTT
>NW_027155143.1:541-964 GCF_002600585.1 Cystoisospora suis | reverse complement strand
GCCTCCTCAGAGTTGTTCTCTCTTGCCGTGCTCGAATCTTTAACTGAAAACGCTTCCTTCTCGCAATTCCCTCTTCTTGCCAATCTGGGCTCATGTGTCGTATCCGGGGTAATCTGGGTCTAACTCCCTCTTGGTGCTTCACGGTCGTTAGGTTGCTCTAGCAGCCCTCAGTGACTCCCTCTGGGCCTTTCATGCCCCTAACCAACTGGCAATTTGGTTAACTTGGGCCGGCCAAACTTCTTCTCGGACCTACGCCTTCAGGCTGGCTTCAGACCAGGCCGGCGGCTATTATTCGGGCCGCGCTAGCTCTGAGGGGACCGCTAGGGTTCCCGGTCGGCCGTGCAGGTTGCTCCGAGCATCGATCCCGGGCGCTCCGTGGGCTCTTTCGCCCAACTCTTGGACCAATGAGCGATTAAGTCGTAT
>NW_027155143.1:0-270 GCF_002600585.1 Cystoisospora suis | reverse complement strand
GGGTACGGTCGAGCGGCTCGCTGCGACTGTTAGGGTCCCCTAGGACCCATTTTCCTCCTTTAAACTATCTTCTTTCTTTATTCTCTTTGCGTGCTTGCTCTCTAAACGTGTTTTGCTATTCCTATGCCTCTTTAAAATGAGGCCGGACCCTAACTATTCCCCTTTTCCCGGTCGTGTGTCTCTCTGAACCGGCCGGTCGTCCCGCCTCCCTGGGAGGCGCGGTCTCTGGCCGTTTTCCCCGGACCTCCTAAGGCTAAGTCTGGGTCTTTC
>NW_027155142.1:0-2516 GCF_002600585.1 Cystoisospora suis | reverse complement strand
AGAAAGAGTGAGAAAGAAGGAAAGAGAGAAAGAGTGAGAAAGAAAGAGTGAGAAAGAAAGAAGGAAAGAAAGAAAGAGTGAGTTGATGTGTGTATTATACAAGGGAGGAAGGACGAAGGCTTTTCTTACTTTGCAAAGAATCCTGGAGACGTCTCTCCTTCTGTCCCGTCGTGTCGATCTTCTTCTTCTTCATCTTCTTCATTCCCGTCTTGGTAAGATACAGGCTTTGCAGCTAAAAGAAAGAAAGAAGAGTGAGACAGAAAGGAAGAAAAAGAAGAAAGTCTTGAAGCTCTTTCATTCGGGAGAGAAACAACTGAGACATGCCGGGGTCGATGCTGTCTCACACCTCCTATCTTCTAGACTTCCCAAATTACATCTCTCTAGAGATCTATCTTTGACCTATCTTCAATCTTTCTTCAGTCTATCTTCAATCTGTCTTTAATCTATTTGATCTATCTAGCTTTCATCTATCTATCTGTAATCTATCTATATCTGGACTATCTTAGATTAAGTATTTATGACTGTATGTGTGTATAGATGTCTAATGTTGCATAGAGTTGCCTGTAGTAGTAGTAGGAGTAAAAGTGGGAGTATTCGACCTAGTGAGAAGCAGTCGGCCCGCTACTACTACTACTATTCCTACTACTGCTACTACTACTCCTACTATCTCGCTCTCCAGACCCCTCCACGTCAACATACCTAACTCCCTCTATATACATTCATATACATATATATACATATGTCTATGCATGTATAATATAGATATAGCTATGTATATGTATATACACCACTACTCGAACATATAGAGCACACAGTACCTTCCATCCCATCTAGCTTTCGAGATGTGTATCTGCAATTCTTCATGCGCGTTCCTTTCCTTCTTTCTTTCTTTCTAGGAGCTAAGGAAGTCAGAGAGAGAGAGAGAAGATATGTGTGTTGTAGTAGTGAAGCGGACATACAGGGGAAGAGGAGTGTAAATTCCGCCCGTTTCTTTGTGAGATTTAGGCTATGATCTTCGGGGTGCATGCGCATGCGTAGCCACTCCATCTGAACGTCCGCGCTTGTCTCTACGCCTCCTAAAAGCTTTCCCCAGTCTTCTCTATCTTCATCTTCTTCCAAATCTTCTTCTTCTTCTTCTCCGACAAGAAATTTCTTTCTTCTTCTTCTTCTCTTACGCAGACTTTGACTGAGCGACTTAGGCGCACCAACGATCTTGTACTTTTCTCGAATCTTCTTCGCTACTGCCAAACGCTCTTTCACCTAAAGAACGCAGGAAAAGAAAGAATGAATGATGGGACAAGAAGAAGAAGAAGGAAAGGAGGGAGACAGGGAGGAAAGATCAAGAAAGAAAGGAAGGAAGATGAAGAAGACAAAGATGAGACGATTTGTGTCTTCGATCTCTCGATCCTCTCGAGGGTTTCTTCGGTATCTTTTCGCCTTTTTCTTCTACTTCTTTTTCTTTCGTTCGAAAGCAGCTTGCATGCTTCATATGAGAGACAAACCATTTTTTCCCCTAAGCCATCCATGACCATTCTTATTCTAAAGCCTAGCAGACTGAAGATGGTCCGACTACAAGGAGTAGGAGTAGCAGTCATCATCGTAAAATGAAAAGGAGATAAAGTACAAAAAGATACAAAAGCACTACGACTAATAGGTGTAGTAGTAGTAGTAGCAGTACTAATAGTAGATAGAGTAGTAGAAGTAGTTGGAGTAGTTGGAGGACTGCGTCGAAGAGCAGACAAGTATAAGTACTCCTACCTTTACTATTCGAACTACTACTAGAGCTATAATACCTACTACGACTACGACTACTACTACTTGAACTATTATAGCTATGACTGCTACTAGAGCTCTACTACTACTACTATGAAGACTACTTCTTTTCCTCAACTAACTCTACGAGAAGAACGACTTTAACTACGAGTAGTAGTAGTAGTAGACCCCCATTACGTGTATAGAATAATAGAAGAGGAGAAAATAAATAGGGATAGAAGAAAACAGAAGGGACATGCGAAACTGGGTTGTCTTCATCTCCCTTTGTTTCTTTCTATCTTTCTTCTTTCTCCTTCTTCTTTCTCTTTCTTCTTTCTTTGTTTGCTTACGTTGGCTTCAAGTTTGAGAGTGGCAGCAACTTTGGCGAGGAGTTTGTGGAGTTCCTCTGAGAATTCCGAGGTCGTTGAGATATCGTAAGTGAGGTCGCTATACATCGAGGAAATACGAGGAATGACTACATACAGCGTCTGGCCCTGCAGCTCTATATGACCTACACATCGCACATACCAGAAAGGAAGAAGAAGAAAAGAAAGAAAGGAGATGAGAAAGGGATAATGAGAATGAAGAGAAGAAAGACAGATCAAGACATAAGGAGACAGAGGTAGAGAGAGGAATGGGATCTCTTTTCAAGTCTTCTTCTGGGGAAGAAAGAAAAGAAACAAGAGAAAGAAAGACTTGAGAAAACGAGAAAGAAAGAGAAAGAGAGAAAGGAGATCAAAGGAGAAAGAGTCTTGAGAGATGTG
>NW_027155141.1:755-7718 GCF_002600585.1 Cystoisospora suis | reverse complement strand
ATATACATGTACGTATCTATTCTTTCTGTATCAATCCCTGAGAACGCACATACAGTATATATAGTATATATATACAAATATATATAGATGATACACAAATCTATATGTAGATATGTGTATATGTATGGCATGTATACATATGCTTGTTCAGGTTTCCAGTATGTTAGAGTACCCCCCCAATTTAGAGCGAGAAAGACTGAGAAAGAAAAGAATTTTTCTTTCTTTCTTTCTTCCAAATTTTTGCTTTTCCTAGCCCTCTCCTTCTGTCTCTCTTCCTCCTTCCCCCCGTCCTTTTTTCCTGACTTCCTTTATTCCTAATTAAGGTGTACATACACCCCTCGTAGCGCACTACTACAACGCACCCTCACCACATCGACGATGCGACACAATTGACGTTCTTCCCCCCTCTTTTTCTTTCCTTTTCCACCATCGAGACCTCGCGATCCCCACGAGGACCTTCGCATGTCTCTTGACTAAAACGCAAAACACCCCCAGAGTGGAAATGAGAGGTTTCATTAATTAATCTCTTCTTCTCTCACATTCTCTTCTTCTCTCACATTCTCTTCTTCTCCTTCCACTCTTGCTCCAGTCCTTGACTAGGTGCTAGCTAAAGAATCTCCTTCCCTTGAGAAAGAGGTGAGACATGACGTATCTCAAGAGCCTAGCCATTTCCTTCCTTCCTTCCTTTATTCATTCTTCTCTTCTTCTTCTTTTCCGGCTTGAGCAGTCTCACTAAAATTCATCGTCAACAACAATGAGGAGTCTTCGCCTTTTTCTTCTTTTTCTTTTTCTTCTTTATGATCGTCAGGATGAGGTACCGAAGATAAAGAAGAAAGCTTTGAAGAGGATGACTTTTCTTCTTCTTCGGTAGGAGTTAACTGCTTTCTTGTTTCGCTTTTTTCTCCTGCCCTGGGGAGCTTCTCCCCCAGGGAAGAAGAAGAAGAGATAGATGGAGATAGCGGGCTCTCCACAGGTTCTTCTCTAGAGAGGAGAACAGGATGATCCACACAAGTAGGAGGAGGAGAATGCGAAGAAGAAGATGAAGACGAAGCAAGAGTAGGCGAAGATGATGAAGAAGAAGCAAGAGTAGGCGAAGAAGAAGAAGAAGTAAGAGGCGAGTAGGGTGTTGCTGAATCTTCTCTTATGTTTCGACTTTGGAGGTTTGTATGGCTCGGTAGAGAAGATAATACATGAAGCTGAATAGCATGGAGTCTCTGGAAAAGAAAGAAAGAAAGAGATAGATGAAACATTAGATTAAAGATAATAGATTCAAGATAGATAGATAGAGGGTAGAGATAGATAGATCAATAGATAGATAGGCAGGCCCGTAACAATTCCAGGAATTTCTTGTCTCGCATTGACGAGAAATGAAGAGAGAGAAAGACAGAGTAAACGTGTACACATTCTCGTGTCACTGCTTCTTTTCTTTCTTTCAGTTAGACTTTAAACCCTCCGGCGAAGAGCCGGTCGCTTCATTTTCTTTTTCGTCCCTAAACAAGAAGAGCCTCAGCTTGGAAAAATCTAGAGCGAAAAGAACAAGCGATACAAAGGAGAGAACAATCCCTTCTTCTTCTTCTTTCTCTTCTTCTCCTCTTATCTTCTCTCTTCTCTAGCGCAGAGAAGGTGACACCCCCATTACTTCCTCCACCTCAGTAAATAGAGGTATGGATGGGCCTATGACGAACTTCTTTCATCGCACTCTTTCTCTCTTTTCAAAAGATCTCTCCCTCTACAAAGACGCAACAAGCTTCTCTATCTCCTGCAGTCTAATGACAGAATTGTATGAATATATGTATGTATGTATGAGTATGTATGTATGACTATGTATGTATGTATGACTGTGTATGTATGTATGACTGTGTATGTATCTTTGATATATCGATCTCTTATCGATGAGAATGGGGATCCTGCGTATGGATAATAGAACAGAAGAATGTACGTTATCCCCCTAGGTGTCTTCTTTCTCCTCAAGACATACCTTAGCAAAGAAACGAAGAAGAAGAAAGCAAAGAGAAAGAAGAAGAATAAGAAATAAAAGGACTATACGCTGATCTTGTGCCAGCTGTTCGTACACCTGAAAAATGAAACAAAGAGAAAGAAATGATAGCGAAGTCCCGTCATTCTTCACTGATACAGGAAATGATAGAAGTCTCTGCAACTCTCTCTCGCTTTCTCTCTCCCAAAGCATAGAAAAAGACATAATATAAAGGCTCTTAGGCACTGCTAGGAAAGAGACTGGCACATACATATATATATATATATGCGTACGTACGTAAGATATGTCTTTCCTACATGTGACTGAGACAGTAAGCTGCGGGGAGAATCTTCTTCTTCTGCTTTTTCTTTTTCTTCTTATCAGTGAGCCAACATCTCATTCTATCCGTGGATTGCATGCATGCGGCGTGTATGTATATAGGGATAAGCAGCTATCCTTTACCAAGGTCTCTCTAGAGATCAAAAAGACGCCCCTGCATGCACAAATGAAAAGGTGAGAAAGAGAAGTCAAAAGAAGAAGAAGAAGTTCCACACTAGACAAAAGACATCCACAGAAAAGCAATTCCCTTCAAAACGTTTCTCTAAGAATGTACACATCTATATTAAAAGTAGACATCCATATAAACATACATACATACAATCTCCTACGTACATATACATATATATGTATATATGTATGGCTCACTACATCTTTTGTAGGGAAGGCTCTTAGGCATGACCACTTGATCTAGCCCTCATATGTAGAGACCTCGAAACATTCGGGTGTCTCACCTCCTCCTCGAAGAAAACCGACGAGATCATGAGAAACCCCAAAGAAGTTAACTCACTCTTCTTTCTTTCTTTCTTTCTTTTCTTCTTTCTTTGACTCGTTCTGTCTTTATCTCTGTCCGTGTCTTTTGTCTATTTACCTGTAGGAGATTGACATCTTGTCGATATTTCATGAGGCGCAAGAAAAGTAAAGCAACGTACACAGGTGCCCTAGGAGCTGAAGGATCAAACTCGAGCGCTCTGTACATACACCGGGGCAAAGAAGAAGATAATTAAAGCGATAAAGATTAAACAAAAAAAACGAAGTAGAGAATTCAACGACCGAAGTTCTAGAGACCCATCAGACGTGGTAGTCCAAATCATTTTCTTTTTCTTCTTCTTATGCTGAGGGGCATCTCTTACAATGATGCTCTCTGTCTTCTTCTCTCTTATAAATATCCCTTCTTCTTCTTCTCCTCCTCTCCCTTTTTCATTCTGTTTCTTACTTCCTTGTTTGACTCGTAAATACGAAAGAAGCAAAAGAAGTGGGCAAACTTTCCCCTAAGAAGAGAAACACTCCTCGCAGACCGACTCCTTTCCTTCCATTCCAACAGCAGCAGCACCAGCATACACACCTACACTACTAATACTAAGGCTACTACTAAGGCTAGTAGTACTACTAGCCATACACTCAAGACTACGACGACTTGCGCCACTCTTGAAACAACAAGGACCCCCTCTATCGCTACTCCTACATCTACTGCTACTGCTACTACCACTATGCTACTGCTGATAGTACTGCTGCTTATCGTATCGAGAGAAGTGACACTCTTCATACTACTAGTAGTACTCGTATTGATACTGTAACGACTACTGCGACTGGTTAAGGATTTGATCGGGGTGTACGTACACCCAAGAAGGGGGAACAGAGAAAAGAGGAAGGAAGTCACTAGGAAGAAAGACAAATGAGAAAATGAGGGAGGACGGATCCGATAGAAAGAATTCTTTCTTTATTTCTCTCTTGCTTTCTTTCTTATCTTACTGATAGAAATGGTGCTCCGCGTAGCTAAGATCCTGCACGAATGAAAGAAAGAGCAAGAAAAGATAGATGAAGATAGAGAGATAGGTTAGAAATAGAATGAAGAGAGATAGATTGAAGATAGGTATACAGATTGAAGTAGGTCGAATGAAGGTAGATAGAAAGTTGCCATGCTATGAAAGAGCGAAGTAGAAGAAAAAGATCATGACGAACTGAGAAAGAAAATAATGAAGAGGGGGACCTCCCAAGATCAATTCAGCGAAACTTTTCTTCTTCTTCTTCCTTTTTGGGCCATTCTCAGTTTCACTCACTCGTCCATTCTTTCTCTCCGCATATCAACGAGAGGAAAAGAAGAAGAAGGCCAAAATGCAAGAAAGCAGAAACAAAGAGACGGGAAAGAAAGGCAAGGGGGTTTATTTATTTATTTATTTATCTCTCTAGTCTATGCATATGCTTCTCACCTGAACGACGCCCAAGCCGTGCATGTACATGAAGCCTAGATTATACGAAGCCTGGCGTGAAAGGAGAGAGAAAAGAAAAAGAAGACAAAGAGAAAAGACCCCACCCTCTTCATTATCTTCTTCTTTTTCCTAATTCCTATCAAAGGGAAAAACGATGAAGGCTGTGCTGCTATTCACCAAAGAAAGCACAAAAAAGAAAAGAAAAGGAAACCTGTCTCTACCCTCTAGTTGTTCTCCTCTTCTATGCTCTCATCTTATCGGGTGGGGTGTATATACAGATGAAGAATTATCTACGACAGTGTTTAAAAGAAGGAGAGAAGATCAGCAAAGGCAAGAAGAAGAAAAGAAAAGAAGCTGAAGAATGAAGAAAAAGAAAGAGAGAGAGACACATACACCAGCAATCCGAGACACCCACCTCGCATGACTGTTGAATGAGAAGAAAACACTTCTATCTCTACTTCTACATCGACTATGTCTCTTCCTCTTTCTCTTCCTTCTCTATCCGTGATTTATCTCTTCTTCTTCTTTCTTTTTTCCCCTTCTATTATTCTCAATGAAGCAGTAGAAGTAGTAGTAGTAGACAAGATCGACAAAGAAGAAGAAGAAGAAAGAAAATCTATCACGTCATGTACGAAGAAATATGTAACTCTCTATGAACCTGCAAGAAGTGCCTCGTGCTCCTTTCTTTCTCGTCTTCTCTCCTTTCTTCTCTCTCCGATCTCCTCCTTCTTCTTCTTCACTCCCTCTTTCTCCTCATTTTCATTCCTCTACCACTATGTAGTTGTTTGAGCTGATCGAAGTTTTCCTTCTCTCCATTCCTTTCTTCCTTTCTCTTCTTCTTCTTCTATTCTTGTCCTTCTTAGGGTTTTTCTCCTCCCTTCTTGCTCTTACTTTCGCTAGGTAGGGTATGATCCACTTAGCACTGCTGTTGCTCCCCATCTCCACTACTGCTCTATAATGACCTACCCACACAGAGAGACAAGGAGCGAAAAGAAGAAGAAGGAGAAAGAGAGAATGTATGAAAGAGAGAAAGAAGACGGAGAGAGTGCGAAACAAGACTGGAGTTTCCACTCTACGCAAGCAAGCAGAAGGGTAGAGAAAATATAAATAAACTTACTGATCCACCTACAGGAACAAACCCCCCCCCACACATACATACACACACTTTCCTTCTCGCGTCGAGTATCCTTTGAAATAGATTAATCATCTTTCATCTATCTATCTTTCATCTATCTATCTATCTATCTTTAATCTATCTATCTAGAATTAGCTATATATGTAGATGTATACTACATGGGTAGGTGTATGCAGGTAGGGCCTAAATGCAGAATATAAAGAGAGAATGAAACAACGAAAAGGACAAGGGAGAAGAAGAAGAAGAAGAAGGAGAAGGAGCAGAAGGTGCTGGCGGCAGTTTTGATCGTTCGTACCTACAGCAGCTTTGGCGTTGGGGATTCGCTTCTCAAAGACGTCGTATGACTGAGACATCCACTCCCCCATATCTCCACCTTACAAAGCAAAGAAAGATAAAAAAGAAGAAGAAAGAAGAAAGAGAAGAAGAAGAAAGAAGAAAAAGGAAACAGACAAACACATTTACCCCATTAGTCAAGAGAAGAAAAGAAGATGTCGACAGAAGAAGAAAGAAGAAGAGAAAAAGAAGATAAAAGAACATAGAAGCGAAATACCAATATGGAAAGAAGAAGAGAAAGTCAGAGCAAAAACGTTCCCGGAGAATCTTGTTAAAAGAAGACTTTCCTCTCTCTTTCTCTTTCTTTCTCGTCTTTCTCTCACTAAACAAGCCAATGACTCGCAAGACACACACGCCTATACATGTATATCTATCTGTATATTTACCTATATACACATGTACGCTGTAGGTATATACATATATGTATATATAGATGCATAGATAGATAGATAGATGTGTGTAGGTGTATATATATGTATGTATGATGTATATCGACAGAGAGAGGAGTTGAAGGAAGTAATGGAGAAAGAAAAGAAAACTCTCGAACTCTTCCGCTGCTATTACGTGGTAGAAGTGTGTCTGCACAAACACCTATGCATGCATACATGCCTACAGATAGATCTCTCTATATACTTCTAGAGTATACATGCCTACAGATAGATCTCTCTATATACTTCTATAGACATCTCTGTATCGCAAGTATTTGTCTGTGTATCCATGTATCTATTTATCTACCTAGATATCGATGAATCTATGTATGTGTAGATGTATGCATAGATCATGAAGACTGATGTGAAGGGTGTGTTCCTTGACAAGCTAGCAGCAAGGAAATTTCTCTCCTTCTTCTTCTTCTTTCTTGAGAAATTCCTTAAGAACGGACCAGAGAAATAGATAGATAGAAAGAGAGAAAGAGATGCTTTTCTTTCTTCATGTAGATTCTTCGTTTATCTTTACCTTCATCATCTACATAGCGTGTGGAGGGATATCTAGCCCGCGTCTCTCTCTGTACACCATAGCCATAATAAGCAAAATCTCCTATACACACATACATACAACGCATGCAAACGCATCTATCCATCTATCTACCTTTACTGTATCTGTGCTTCGTGTATCTATCTGTCTATCTTTGATCTATCTGTAGTCTATCTATCTTTGATCTATCTTCAATCTGTCTATCTATTTTGGAGCAGAGAAGAAGAGAAACACCGGAGAGAGACAAAAAGACAAACGAAGAAAGAAAGAACGAGTGAGAA
>NW_027155141.1:0-211 GCF_002600585.1 Cystoisospora suis | reverse complement strand
TATATGTATACAGATATATATATGTATGTAGGTACAGCCCTAGTGATCCTAGCCATGTGAAGAGGAAAGAAAAGAGGCAAGAGAGGAGGCAGGCCCGTGCGAAAGATCTCTCAAGCCATTCGAGCCCCTAATGAAGAAGCACTAAACTCACACATATATAAATCTAGACATATACACCTATACCTGTCTGTATCTAGATATGTATATGTAT
>NW_027155140.1:6503-6664 GCF_002600585.1 Cystoisospora suis | reverse complement strand
CAGGGAACGCAACTCAGGTGGAACCGCAGGGGAACCGCGTGAAGCGAACAAAAGGAAAGAGAGAAGAGATCTGAAAAAGAAAAACACACACACACACACAAAGAAGAAGGTGGAGGAAGTTATCGTTAGAGAATAGGTAATTTGTGCTAGGTAGTCCTCGT
>NW_027155140.1:0-6219 GCF_002600585.1 Cystoisospora suis | reverse complement strand
ACGCTAGTTCTCGCTTAGTCACCGCGGTCTACCTCACGACTCACTACATGCAACCAAATGCCCTGCTCGACTCTCACTTAGTCGTGGCCCTTTTCTTAACTACTTCTCGTCACTGCATGCCTTTCCTCTGGCTAGTAGACTGACACTGCTGTCACTCTTATTCTAGCGTTGTCTACTGTCATCGCATCCTCTTTCAATACTGGTTACCCTCTTTCTCACTCTTCTCGTTGTACACTTGCGGCATCGCACTCGTGGTTGCACCTACGAGCCATTTCACGCACACATTCACATCACTCGCTCCGTAGTATTTCTCACATGTACTCTTCACACAGTGGATCTTCTCTTTGCATCTTGGACTCCTTCGTTAACACACAACTCGTGGACATTGCTTGTTTTTTCTTGTTTCTTCTGGTTCCTGGTTCTTTCATGAAATTCTCCCTTCTCCTTTAGGCTGCAGTAGCAGCCACTTTCGATGAACCCTTATCTTCTCGTCACAGTGTTCTTCTGCCTTTACCTTCCTGGTCTCCTCGTCTATGCCCTCGAGCCCACTGCTATCCGTTGGTAGGGTTTGCTTGGTCAGAGGGATCGCCTCTGACACCCCCTACCCCCTCACAAGAACCTTACAGGATGTGAGGTTCGTTCCTCACACTCTCCCACCCCCTCTGATTGAGTGGGGCCTTCTAGTCCCTCTGAGATATCGCTGTAGCATCTTCTTCGCACCGTCAAGGTTGCACTCGGGTTCCCATGTCACGGAACCATCGGTCCAACTGATGAGGAAATAGCGGGTCTGGTTCTCCATCTTATGATCAAGTATGCCTTTGATGGTGTATTCTTGGTCAGCTACTGGATCCTGCTCTGGTGGTGTCCTTTGAAGATTAGCAAGTTCCTTCTCGACTGGAGCTGATAGGGAAACGTGGAAGACGGGGTGTATTAGCATTGAATGCGGCGACTCTAGCTTGGCTGCGTTTGTCACAAGCATCCTGAAGATCTTGAAGGGTCCGATGAACTTTGGCTTCAGCGCCTTGGATTCTCCTTCCATAGCCAAGTTCATTGTACTCAACCAAGATACGTTGCGTCTTTTGGCGTCTGCGTGGCGTTTCTGGTATTCCCGGGCCACGTTGAGCTCTCTCTTCGCTCGTCGCACCTGCACATGCGCTTTCCAGGGAAATCGTAACCCAACACTCTGGTTAGGGATTGCAAACTGCTTGCACCATGGCTTGTTCAGCGCACAGCCATACAACTCAAAAGGCGTGGGCTTTGTACACGACTGCCCGGTACTCTCATACGCAAATTCCAACAAGGGGAGTAGATCTGCCCACTTTGTGTCATCCGCCGAAATCGAACATCGCAACATTTGCTCAATTGTCTAATGGGTACGTTCGGATTGACCACCCGTCTGCGGGTGGTACGCGGTAGACACCTGCTGCTCCATAGCTAACCGCTTACACATGGTTCGCCAAACTTCACTTGTAAATCGTGTATCGCCATCACTCACGACCGCACCTGGCACTCCATGCAACCGAATCACTTCTCGAACTAGTAGGACAGCAATATCTTCCGCGGATGCATTGTGTCTGGTAGGAATGAAGTGACTCATCTTGACTAATCTACACAAAATTGTCGATATAGCGTCCCATCCCTCTTTAGTCTTTGGCAGCCCCAAAATCAAATCCATGGCAACCTCTTCCCACCGCACTTTCGGAATTGACAATGGTTGAGCTAAGCCTCCCGATCTCAGATGTGATGACTTCCCCTTCGCACACTGCACGCATGACTTTACGAATAGCTCGATCTCATTGTCCATATTAGGCCACCAGAGGATCTGACGAATTGCTGCACGTGTACGCCCATACCCTGGATGTCCCGACAACACGTGGTCATGAAAATGACAGCACACCTCTTTCTTAAGTTCATCTCCTGGCACACAGATCTTCCAGCCATTCTTGGATGATACCCACAAATATCTATGTTCCCATACAAACTCTCTGCCTTCATCTTCGATCACTCTGTTCCTCTCATCTCGGAGAGGCCTTTTTGCACAATTTCACGACTTCCCTGAACCGAACACACTTGTCATATTCTTCTGCCCACCTCAGCTCTTCTGTGGTGAGCCTAATCAGGTTTTCCCTTTTCCTTGCAATTGACCCTACGAAGTCAGGTCTCCTACTTAACGCATCCGCAACCACATTCTGCTTTCCTGGTTTATATACTAGCTCAATATCGAAATCGGCCAAGCTATCTAGCCAGTATCCTAATCTCAGTGTTACGTTCTCTTTCTGTTAGCGTTCGCCGTAGCGTTGCATGATCTGTCTCGATAAGCACCTTCTTCGTGCCTATCAATTGTTCCCATTTCATAAGGGCATACGCAATTGCAAGTAACTCTAACTCATAAGCTGGGATGAATTGTTCTCTGGGTCCCAACTCCTTAAATTCAAAAGCTATTGGATGACCATCTTGTTTAAGACTGCCCCAATTGCATGCTTAGATGCATCCGTTTTAAGGGTTAACTCTTTATCAGGATCATAGATCTTGAGCAACGTTACCGCCGCTAGTGCATCCTTCAGCCGTTGCACTGCTTCTGTATGCTTTGGCCAGAAGGTCATATCTCTTTTTTCACGTAAAAACTCGTGCAATGGATATGCCCCCCCCCCACTTGTTAAAGTTTGGGTATTAATTTACGATAATGCCCCAGTAGCCCCCGGAAGCCTCGCAGCTGCTTCCTATCAAGCAGCTCCACAGGCCACTTTCTCACAGCTTCGGCCTTCTCCGGGTCTGGTCCCACACCACCTGGTTCGATGACAAATCCTAGGTACCGCACGCGCTGGGTAACTAATTCACGCCCAGATAAACCCACGAGGAGTCTCGCATCTCTCAATCGTTGCAACACATTCTTGAGGTGGTCATAATGGAACTCCTTAGTCTTGGAATAAATTAGCACGTCATCAAGGTACATAACCACATACTCATCGCGTTCTTCCATGAACGTATTTTGCGTTAAACGCTGAAACGTAGATGGGGCTCCCGCTAGACCGAACGGCATCACTCGAAATTGAAACGTCCCAAATCTCGTACGTAATGTAGTCTTCCACTGCTGTGACTCTGCTACTGGCACTTGCTAATATCCTGGCGTTAAATCTAACTTGGCAAACCACTGCGCTTTCCCTACTCTATCGGTCAAATCACGTACACGCGGTATCGGGTAATCATCCTTGATAGTAATCTTATTCAGTTCTCTATAGTCCCTAACTGATTGCAAGTCTTCTGTTCCTTTCCTTTCCACGAAGAATACACGCGCCGCTATCGGCAAACTAGATGGTACAATGAAGCCTTTCTGGATTAGTGTCTGTAACAACTCGTTTAGTTTACGTAGTCTCTCTTCCGACATAGGATACAGCTGCCTTCCACAGCTGCGGACTAATCCTGGAATTGTCCCAATATGGTGCTTCTGGCCTGTCTGTAATACCTCCCGGTGTCTGTTCACGGAACACATCTACACAGGAGACTTAGAGGTCTCCAAATCTTTCTTGGAGACTTACACCCTCCTTGCTCGACGTCTCACTAGGGACTTGCTGTCCCGCCACTTTGTACGCTTGTACACACAGGGGATTAACAATCGGTTCTTCTATCGATTCTTTCACAGCCATTACAGAACTGAGTCTCTTCTGTTTTTTCCACTTTTTCATTTTTTGCGCAGAACATGTACACTCACTTGCACTCGAGGTCCACACAGGACGGTCACGCATCTCCTCTCTGTCACGCACAACACACGCTCTTTCTCGATTCTTCCCTTCGCCTTCGTTCCACGCTAACACTTCTCCGTGTGATGGCACACGAATCGGCTGTTCTTCTTCACTCCCCTCCCTATTCTTCAACGCACGAGGGGTCTTCAGCTCCCGCTTCTCCTTCGGCGGGGGCATTATTATTACATAGGGTCTTTCTGTTCCTCTCATTCGGACTTGAATACTTCTTTTTCCTTCTTGTTCTCTATTCCCTTCACGAACGTTGTCTTATTCTTAGCATTACTACAATAACGCTTAGCGGCTTCTATTTTATGTTGGGATTCATTAGCAACCCATGTTGATGATTGAAGATGGGGGGCACACCGGTCACTTGCAACGGTTTCTCTTCACTCTCATTCAACACAATTTGCCACACAGGCGTTCTTGCACGCGAATCGTGCATGGCTGGCCCCACGATCTGTACGGTCCTATCACGAAAGTCCCATAACACACCTGCTTTACTTAAAAAAACGTACCCGAGAATGATGTATAACCTTAACTTCCGGCGTAGAGTGGGTGCTTGTCGTTCCAGCGGTCGATCTCCAATTTGGCTCCGTTGATGACTTTCGATGCGGTAATCGTCGTCTTACCTGCTCACGCAAACTCAAAAAGCGCCTCCAGTTCCCGCGCAAACTCACGTGCGTGGTCACTTCCGGATCGATGAAACTCCTGGTACCTCTCGGATCTAGCAAAGCCCATAGTTCTCTTTCTTCTAGTCTGACGTCCACCGTTGGAATTCTGTCGCTCAGCTTCACTTTCTCGCTGGTGATAACTGGCTGTACTGCTCCTAATCTATGTCGTGGTCCTTCTTGTGGGACTTGCCTCTCGTCTGGCTCCATGATGCCTGACGCTGCCCGAGACTCGATGCGTAGTTCCTCCAGCTCCTCCGTGAGGTCCTGTAGGTCGCCCCGGGCCTTCATGCCCAGGTCATACTGTGGACCTAGCTCATCCGCCGCCTTCAACGTCACAGAGGGTTTTCTACTCACTCTGCCTGCCTTCTCCCTTCCTAGGGCTCGCTCTGCGTTCATGTCGTCCTTGATTAAAGACTCTTCGGCGTCGGCGTAGCACGCGGCTGTCGGCAGTCTCCTTGTAGATTTGATCTCAACCACCTCAAGAGTCCTCTTTCCGACTCCAATCACCTCTGGGTCTTCTGTCTCGAGGATTCATGCAGGATCTGAGTCTATGTCTTCTAGTGCGGGGTACGTCTTCGCTCGCTGACGTGGAGTAGGTGGCAACTCTATTCCTAAGACTTCTCGTACCCTTCAATTGGCGCTCGGTGATGTTAACGACCCGAAGGAGACGGTCCTCAAACCGTCAGGCACGAGTTCCAAGACGGCTAGTGCGTTCCCGACGGCCATCCTGTGTACGGCGAGTATCGACGGCTAGACCGCTCCATCCATAGAGTGCTCTGTCTAGGGGGTAAGTCTTGGGTAACTCCCGAGCGGGCTAGAGGTGGGACCCTAAGTCGGGAGGAGAAAGCCTGAGATCCGTGACACCTTACCGTGCCAGAGAGCGGAGGAGGGACACTGATAGCCCCCCATACGCGTCAGGAGGCGCCATTGAGGTTGGTGAACGGTCAAGGAGTCCCAGGTGGGAGTATCGTGCTCGGGACCAACCCGGAGCATCAGAACGAAGGCCTGCTCCTGAACGAAAAGGCAGAGGGAGAGACAGGACGAGCCCTTAAAAACCAGTCAGGAACAAAACGAAGTCATTTGGACCGTTAAAGAGAAAGGGAAAGTAATGAGGGCGGTAACGTAGGTGAGGATAGGGATGAGCTGGAAGTAGGAGAGGCTAAGGGGGAGCCAGAGAAGGACTTACAGGGCGATCGTGACCGAAGACGAAACAGAAGCAGCAGATCTGACCCGGAGGACAAGAATGATGGAGTCGACGACGGTTTCGGAAGAATCGGGAACTCCCCTCTGCAGCCGCAAATAGGTCACCTACGTCTGGGGCAAATGACAATACAAGACCGGACCGAAACCAGTTACTCCCGAAGGAGAGATAGAGGGCTAGAAAAGCTTGTATCGGATCAGGACGAAGAAAAAGGAGAACGACGAGGATCGCTCGCAGACGTCGTTAGGGTACAAGTAACGCCCGGGGAACCATCTGAGAGGCAACAGGAGCCAGAACCAAGGGAAGGAAGCTTTGTTAACGGGGAGGGAGACTCGAGGGACGAAGGAACTCAACCAAGGACTAAAGGAAATGCTAGCGCAGTGTCAGAGCTTTGGCTCTGCCCCGAATAGTAACACGAAGTCAAGAACTCCGTGAGTCGGAGTCAGAAAGGGGAAATTAGGAAAGGAAAAGGGGGCATGTTTTTACTTTAGGCAAGTTAAGGGAGACCATATAGTATTAAGTCCCTTACTATAGAAATCTAGTAGCTGAAGTCAGATAGCAAGATTCAGATCAACTGTGTATTAGTCAAATAGAGTGTCCTAAGAAG
>NW_027155139.1:1388-2613 GCF_002600585.1 Cystoisospora suis | reverse complement strand
CTGCAAGACGGCTTCAATCAGAACCGCCGCAGGTAAGAACTCGAGCTCAGATAAGCAGCGAACCCAGAGAAAGATGGGGAGATAGGTTCGGAAAGGATTACAACTCCTCAGAGACTCTCCGAGAATTAAGAGAGTGGGCAAGGACGAATCATGTGAAACTCTACACCCCAGAGAAGACAAGTTTAGAAGAGCATGTGGAGCCCACGGGATGGGTCATCACGAATTGGAACAAGGGGCTTACCCCCAGGAGAGGAGAAACGTCCACGGACGTGGAGGATACGAAGATAGAGGAACTACCCGACGAAGAACCAAAGGAAACTGGGGAAGGTAGCCCAAAGAAGAAGGACTCAGCGGCGACCCCAATAATGGTGGTGGGAACGTATGACGAAGACGACCCGTTCGCCGACACTCCGCGAGTAACCAAGGACGATGCGATCCATGGACCACCATGGGAGGAGACACCACGAAGTGGAACAAGAGGGAAACGACACAGAGAGTGAGTCCAGGAGACCATTAGAGATGTCGAGGAGACTCCAGGATGGCAGGGAACCTCTGCCAACGTCCTGGAAGAGACGTCGAACGAAGAAGAAGATTCGAGACGATCGAAAACACCCCTATACCCCGTAGGGAGAAAGGGCGTCTTGAGCAGATTCTACCGAGGTCCATTAACGGAGACCCAGAGACAACAGAGAGAGTATGTAGGAGTGGGAACGACACTCGAGAGCCCGGGAGAGGTAGGAATTCCAGCAGAAGGGCTTATGGTGATCGGGGAGGCCCCGACCAAACAGAGAGAAGATGCCGAGGTGGCAAGCCAGGCTTCTGACGCACTCATGAGAGACGTGACAGCGGGAGAGATGGACGCAGTCAATGTGATCAGAGATCTGACAGAGCAACTCCAAGCTGTCTCCATAGATATCCCGGAGACTCCTCTCGGAATAGAGGTAGACGGGGAAAAGGATTACCTGAACGCGAAGAATCCGGGAGAGCCAAGGAAATTGTGTATGGAACAACAGGCGACAACATTGGAGATGGTCGTAGAAGAAGAGGACCCCAACGAAGACTCTAGTGAGGCAACTGAGGACTCAGAGGAGTCTACCCCGCCCACAGTCGTCGAGATCGTAGATCCGAACGCAGAAACGACCCCGGAGCCCCCAGGGGAATACATGGCCGCCATTTCAGCGCGAGAAGTGGGGGAAGTGAGACTACCGATAAGAATGCCTTTAGT
>NW_027155139.1:640-1222 GCF_002600585.1 Cystoisospora suis | reverse complement strand
GGAACATATACTCTGTATGTGAGCTCATTAGGCTACGACGCCATCCTAGGGTATGACTTCCTTTCCCACATTGGAGTAACGTGGGATTTCAAGAACAGGAGAGTAGAATTCCCCAAATCGTGCTCAGCGGATAAGCTAGACACGTGGGAGGTAGCGGAGTTCGGGAAGACCGACGTGCCCCCAAGGGAGTTATCAACAATAAGCCCGGAGCAGATGCAGATCTTCACCTGGACTGGGAAACCGTCCCCGCTCAAGAGCTTAGCCAAGCAAAGGTTTGCAGGAAATCCGAAGCATAAAGCCATTTTCAAGCGAGGACTAGGCCAGGAACCACTGCAGCAAGCAGAGGAGCAGATGGATCCCGCGGGGGGTACGGTAGAACAAGGGGTGCAGATCACCCCCTTCAACTGATTATGCCACCCCCCAAGAAGAAGAAATCAGCGAATGGTCTGGGAAAGTACTTTCGAAAAGAGGAGGCTCCCGAGGGAGAACGTTTCCGCCTAGCGACCGCAAAAGAGGTGGTGGAAGGCAATGAGGATGTCAGAGGTTCTAAGACGAACGAGGAGAGCCAGAATGTTCCAGGAA
>NW_027155139.1:0-632 GCF_002600585.1 Cystoisospora suis | reverse complement strand
AATACAGCAAGTTCGTAAGTGGAAAAAGAAAGGAGAGGTAGAGGTGATATTCGTTGCGCTGCCAGAGAAAGTCGAAGAAGAACAGGCTGACCACCCCAAGGAAGGCGTGTGGGCGATCGAAAAAGCCGGATTACCCAGTCAGCAGTTAGAGAGACAGGGAAACAAGCTAGAGTCCCCGTTCAAAGAGTTAATAGACGACTTCCAAGACGTCTTCCGGGAGATACCTCCAGGAGGAGTGTTTGAACGCCCTCAGAAACACCATGTACCCACGGTGCCAGGAGAGGTGCCACCTTACAAGAAGCACACTTACGCTATGAGAGAAGACCATTTGCGGGAACTGAAAGAATTACTTCGAGTACTATTGAAAAAGGGGACCGTAGTGCCGTCCAATTCCCCAATAGCCGGTCCAGTATTTTTCGTACGGACGAAGGGAAACGAGAAGTTACGTATGGTGATTGATTATTGCGGACTAAACCGTATCACCATCAAGGACGACTACCCGATCCCCAGGATCAACGATCTGATCAATAGTGTCACAGGTCCAAGTTGGGTGAGGAAGAGGTCTCCGCGTTCCCGACCCCTTTTTCCTCTCTACCCTCGGCTCCAGGACAGCTATCGCTCTTGGGTGGTCG
>NW_027155138.1:0-251 GCF_002600585.1 Cystoisospora suis | reverse complement strand
CTACCGATAAGAATGCCTTTAGTCCGAGTGAGTGTGGGAGGTAAGGATGCCTGGGCCTTGTTGGATCCAGGATCCACCAGGAGCTTCATACACCCCCGCTTCGCGGAAGAGCTGAAGCAGTATCTAGAAGATGCCAAGGACCCACTAGAGTACGTTTGCGCAGGAGGGGTAGCAAAGAGAGCGGATCAGAAATTGACAAACATTCCCATTCAAGTGAGCGGCTTGGAAGGAACATATACTCTGTATGTGAG
>NW_027155137.1:0-333 GCF_002600585.1 Cystoisospora suis | reverse complement strand
GGTACTGGGGCTCGTTGCGTGGTTAGCGCTCGCTTGTTCTTTGCTTATGTGACTCAATTCTCGTACGTGGACCACTGAGTCGTGTGTTGGTGCTTGAAACGCGGTGGTCGGGCTTCGTCTGGCCCGCTTGGTGCCTCTCCTGTGCTTCTTGCGTGCCGTGCGATCGACTCCTGGCCGGTTGGCCTGCTGAATTCTTTGAGTCTCAAGGCTCCTGGCGCTCCGTGCGCCTTCTGCCACTCCTGTGGCGTCCCCTGGCACGTTCTGGCCGACCCCGTTGCGTTTGGCGGCCTCGCACTTGGTACGCAGCTCTTCGGGTAGCGTCCCGCAGCTCTG
>NW_027155136.1:0-287 GCF_002600585.1 Cystoisospora suis | reverse complement strand
TCGTTGAGTCTCGCGAAGCCGAACTTGGCCTGAAGTGGCCCCTCCTGTTGCTCGTCCAACATCTTGGTACTGGGGCTCGTTGCGTGGTTAGCGCGCGTTTGTTCTTCGCTTATGTGACTCAATTCTCGTACGTGGACCATTGAGTCGTGTGTTGATGCTTGAAACGCGGTGGTCGGTTTCCGTCCGTCCGACTTGGTGCCTCTCCTGTGCTTCTCGCGTGCCGTGCGATTAACTCCTGGCCGGTTGGCCTGCTGAATTCTTTGGTTCTCGAGACTCCTGGCGCTCCG
>NW_027155135.1:0-20825 GCF_002600585.1 Cystoisospora suis | reverse complement strand
GGCAAGTGTCGTGCAGGCCCCGCGCGGTCCAGGGAGGACTGAGCGGTTTTGAAGAACACAGAATATAAAGTCTTACACAGAGTCCCTGTTCCCGACTTCCTGAGTATCTGGAGAGGACTCCAAAGTGGGGCAGTCTTACACAGAGTCCCTGTTCCCGACTTCCTGAGTATCTGGAGAGGACTGCAAAGTGGGGCCTTTAGTTCGCGTCCGGTTCCGTCTACATTTCAGGGTGGTGGGGAACTTCGCCCGTTCCTGTTGAAGCCGATTGGATCCGCGCGGCATAGTGAGCGGGGGCGCTGCTCATGCCTGTATAGTTTAGAGTCTCCCCTATACTTCAGTAGAAGCAATGCCGAATACTATCTGTGAGTGCTTCGTTTGAGGTTCATCCGCTCTCAGAGATCTAATTCGATCACTGCCGTTGCGACCCTGCGTGGGAGACCAGTCCTGTTGCTCTGTTGAGAGCGGTGACAGCTTGGTTCCCGGTGCCAGTCTTGTTTTCGTGAACCGTTCCGTGGCGAGACCACTTCACGGCCTTGCCAGTCAATCCAGGAGGAGCACGGTTCCGCTCTTAGTCTTGCCGCGAGTGTTCGCGTACCTGTGGCACACGGAGTTACCGTTATCGCAACCTCGTCAGAGTTACTGTCCGGCGTCACAGGGGAAGGCCCTCAGCGGGCCAAAACGCCCATGTGAGCTGGTCTCGGGTTGGACGGCCGCTTGCATGTCTCTCCCGCTGCAGATGCGAACTCCTGGGCGGGCCGCGGACCGGGAGACAGTGACAGCCCGGTTTCCTGATATAAGGCGACGTCGCCACTTAGCATGCGAGATGGGGGCAAAGAAAGCATACCCGAGTCGCAACGTGTAGTAATTCCTTCGCAGTTACACCGGATCTTGTTTAGCCGGCTTCATTCTTGTATCCTCTCTTGCTTCAGCATTGCTGGCACGTATACTTCTGCGGTTCGCCACCATTATGTCGCTGACGACGGACCGTTCCTGCGCGTCGCGTGAGCGGTCTGCTCGTTCTTTTTTTCTTTTGTGAGGCAGTTTGTGCATATCAGTCTACTCTGAATGGATTTCTCGACACGATACCCAAGTATGGTTCGCTTGCTGTTCTTCTTATCTGCTGCGCAGTGGAAGCGCCGCGGGTCGTGTCCCTGTTGAACGTCTTGTTTTCGCGGTAGGTTGCGTAGCGGTAAGTGAACTTTGGAGGGTAGCATTTTGCGTACTCGTTTTTTCGACGCGTAGGATATCTGTACCAGAGTTCCGTAGCCTGACCCGTGGACTGGTAATCTTCCGGTGCTTTTCCTCCGGAGTGAAAGCTGACCATATCGGTGGCGTCGTCCGGTCTACAGAGAGATCAGCCTACGTTGGAGAAGGCCTGCACCGTCCAGCTTTTCCGTTCCTCCTCTCTGTGGCTGGCACTCTTCTTTGGGGGCAGACAATCCACCTGTACCCGCCGGGGCATCTGGTCGCAGAGATTTCTTTGTCTCTGGAGGGGGGCTCAGCATCTGGAGCCTCGTTTTCTCCCGAACTCTCTTCGTCTATAGTGGGTTCTTCATCATTTCTCGTCAGTGGGTTCCTTTCTGCAGGTCTTTTCTCGTTGAAGTATTCTTTTTTTTTCTCTTTTTATTTTGTTCATCCCCGGTCTGAGCTTGTCATTTCTTTAAATCTTGTCTTGAAGCCCAGTTCCGTTCCCGTCTCTCCATCCTCTGTGTACCCAAAAACGTTCTCTCGTGTGCACCCAAAAACTCGTCTTCCTCTCGCGCGTCGCTCTCATACTCTCCTTGACGCTTCTCGTTCTACTCCTCCTTCCGTCTAGCCTGGTGCTTCCCATCATCTCTGTCCTGTTGGCTGAGTTGTTTCCTCCGTAGCCTGCCTGCCCTTCATCTACGCCAATGAACCCGCCAAACGGGTCAAGTGTTCCCCCCAGTGGGGGACCGCCGCCATCTCTTCCAGGAGGGGGTTTCGTTGCTCCTCCTCCTGGTCTTCATGGGTGTCCCCCTCCGTCTGTCATAGGGGCTCCTCCTGGGATTCCTTTACCTCCTCCGCCTCCTGGTTTTCCTTTATCGATATCTCCGAATTCTGCTCCCCCACCTCCACCGGGTCTTTTTCCTCCGAACCCGTTGACAAATGCATCCTCTCAAGTGCCGTTTTCCTCTCCCCCTCTCTTTATGCCACCTCCTCCGGGCTTTGTTGGTTTTGGTATGGCTCCTTGTCCAACTGGATCTATGCCTCCTCTTCCTCATGGTCATGCAAACTCCACGTCGAATAGTAACGATGTCAATCATAGTAATTCTAAGACATCTGGAAACTATCCCTCCTCTCTCCCGTCAAAGCCCCTCCCCGGTCCCTTCTCGACGACTGAGAATCATTATCTCAATAGCCATACAACTGCTACTCCTTCTACTACTACTACCTCCTCTCGCAAGATGGAGAATGGCACGTTTGATAGTAAACATCCCCTCGTCGGTTCTTCTTCGTCTTCATCTGCTCCTTCGTCATCTTTACTTCAAACTAAACAACAACAGGTTCCGACCCCCTCTGCCTATACAAGACTTCTTCCGCCGTTAGCTGGGCCACCGTTAGTAGGAGGCCAAAGTCAACCCGGACAGGGGGGTAGTGGACCTATGGGAGGGGGAGTTCATCATGGAGTTCAGAAGAAGATCAAGACAGCTGAAGAGTTGATGGGAGAAAAAGCACGTAAATGGCAAGATTTGAATACGAAGAGATATGGAGAGAAGGCCCGAATGACTAGTAGTGGCATGAGTTTGAACCATGCTAAAGAAGATATGCCACCCGAGCATTTACGTAAGCTTGTCAAAGATCATGGAGATATGACCAGCAAGAAATTTCGACATGATAAACGTGTGTATCTAGGAGCATTGAAGTATGTTCCTCATGCTGTTTACAAACTTCTAGAGAATATGCCTATGCCATGGGAACAAGTCCGGAATGTGAAGGTTCTTTACCACATAACAGGAGCCATCACATTTGTGAATGAGATTCCTTGGGTTATTGAACCTGTGTATCTTGCCCAGTGGGGGACTATGTGGATTATGATGCGTCGAGAGAAGCGAGATCGACGTCATTTCAAGCGCATGCGTTTTCCTCCTTTCGATGACGAAGAACCCCCTCTTGATTATGGTGATAACGTCTTAGATGTGGAACCTCTTGAAGCGATACAAATGCAGTTGGATGAAGAGGAAGATGCTCCTGTGATCGATTGGTTATATGATTCAAGACCTCTCCAGTATGATAGTCGATATGTTGCGGGGCCATCCTACCGAAGATGGAGATTGGAAATTAAACAACTCAGTGTTCTTCATCGTCTAGCGAATCAGCTTGTCTCCGATCTCCAAGATAAGAACTATTTCTATCTCTTCAATCTCGAAAGCTTCTATACAGCCAAAGCTCTCAATATGGCCATTCCAGGTGGGCCAAAGTTTGAACCTCTCTTCCGTGATCTTCATGAAGAAGATGAAGACTGGAATGAATTCAACGATATCAACAAAATCATCATCCGACAGCAAATTCGAACCGAATATAAGATCGCCTTCCCTTACTTATATAATACCCGTCCGAGGAAAGTTGCTATGGCTGTTTATAGAGAAGCCACATGCTCATTCGTTAAGCCTGAAGATCCTGAACTCCCTGCTTTCTATTATGATGCCATCGTCAATCCTCTACCTGCCTATAAAAGTGGATCTTCTACAACGGCCATGCAAGGTATGTCACATTGAGCAATCTAGCTAGATCTCTCAGAAAGTGCAGCCGTGGAAGAGTCACTGATCTTCGTGTTCATCACGTAAGAGGAGGAATGGTAGAACAACGTATAATGCGGGTTCTTCTACTACGGGCTGTTGTCGCGGGGAAATGAAGCGCTTCACAAGAAACTTAGACCTACTTGGTGTAGCTAGCATTTACTCTTCTCTTTCCTCGCCCCCCTTCTCTGAGCCGGAGTGTTCTTTCGAGTTGCTGCAATGATCCTCTTGTTCTTTTGTGTGGACTTAAGTGGCTGTTTGTCGCGAAGTATTAGTGCATGCGTAGAAGTGACTGGAGACAAAGAAAGAGGCGGAGAAGGAAAGCACGGTTTCGACATCTGGGGGTGGATATCGCACGCGTCGGTGGTCATGATTGTGCAACTTGTCTGTAGGGGCTAGATGCATGCATGGGTGATAGGGTCAGTGATGTGGTTAGGTACGCACGCCACAACTTTATCTCACTTGGCTGTAGCACCGCATGTTTTCTTCTTCTTGTTGTTTCACTGCAGGCTGACAGCTGATTAATGTTTCCTTGCTGCTTAGTGCAGGTAGAGATCTCTCGTGGAGATGAACTGAAAAGTAGAGACATTTCAATGCTTGGCAAGAGCAGCACTTGTCCCTGGATACTTTTCTTCTATTCACCATTGAGAAGGATATGAGATTCAACACGTGTGAATCCCACCACGATTTTCACATGTTCCTTTTCTTTTTTCGACATTCCCCATGGTGTCCTTTTGTTTGGAGAACAAAGAATATCTCCGTGTTCTTGGTCTGCTCTCTCTTTCTCTTTCTTTCATCTTTGTTTTTCTCTTCATTTCCTCTTTCTCTCTTCTTCAGATCTCTCTCTTTTCGACGATTTCTTTCTCCCGCGTGAAATACAGCCTTTACTTCAAGATGCTCCTTTGACAACCGATACGACCGTCGATGGAATTATGCTTTACTGGGCTTGTCGCCCCTTCAACCTGAGGTCTGGAAGGACTCGACGTAGTATCGATGTTCCTCTCGTTCAGAGTTGGTACCGGGAACATGTGCCGACCAACTATCCCGTGAAAGTTCGTGTCTCCTATCAGAAGCTTCTCAAATGCTGGGTGCTCAATCATCTTCACCAACGTCCACCAAAAAGTCTGAAGAAAAGATATCTCTTCCGTGTCTTCAAGGGAACCAAGTTTTTCCAGTGTACAGAATTAGATTGGGTCGAAGTAGGTCTGCAAGTTGCACGTCAAGGATACAATATGCTGAACCTTTTGATTCATCGCAAGAATCTCAACTATCTTCATCTTGATTATAACTTCAACCTTAAACCCGTAAAGACTCTAACCACAAAAGAAAGAAAGAAAAGTCGATTTGGCAATGCTTTCCATCTTTGCCGAGAAATCCTTCGCCTAACGAAACTTGTTGTGGACTCCCATGTACAGGTATGTTGTTGATAAGTCCATCTCCTCTTCATCGAGGCGAGGTATTTGGCGAAGAAACATTTCTCAGCAAAACACTCTTCATAGATGTACCTGCCTTTGCCCACACGGCTGTACATCTATGGATAGCTTGCTTGCAGGTCTGAGTCTATACTTGGAGTGTGTTGTCGTTCTTCTATGGATTGAACTCACCGGGGTGGGGTCCGTCGGTGGTTGTTTGCACGCAGTGATGGCGCTGAGGAAGTTCAGACACTTACGAGGCTCAGACGTGATATATATAGGTAGATGGATGTATACACGTATGCGTGTATACATACGTATATACCTGTAGTTTTTCTCTAGGCCATTTCCTGGGTTTTCTTTCTGTTTCTTAAAGAGAAGTGTTCTATCTTTCTCTCTCCAAGCCTTGCGGAGGTTGACAAACAGGTGGATGGTTACCCCACAATACAAGCATGCAGACGTCCCTGGTATGAAAAGTCACATAGCACACGGTAGACTAACATCGAGACCCATTTCACTAAGAGTAGTTACTCCCCTCATTTCTTCCGCCTTTTTTCCTATAGTCGACTATCCACTTTCTTCTCGCCCCTTTTTCCTTGCATTCTCTCATTTTTCCTAACGCTCGTCCTCTCATTCTTTCTTCCTTCTTTGGTGCTTTTTCTCTCATTGTCTTTCTCCATTCTTTCTTTTCCTCACTCTTCTCTGTTTCTTTCTGTTTGTGTGTGTGTTGCCTTTAAAGTATCGCCTAGGAAACGTCGATGCGTTCCAGCTGGCGGATGGTCTGCAGTACACCTTTGCACATGTTGGTCAGCTGACCGGGATGTATCGATATAAGTATCGTCTTATGCGACAGGTTCGCATGTGTAAAGACTTGAAGCATTTGATCTACTATCGATTCAATACAGGGCCTGTAGGTAAAGGTCCAGGTTGTGGGTTTTGGGCGCCTGTGTGGAGAGTGTGGTTATTCTTTCTTCGAGGGGTTCTTCCTCTCTTAGAGAGATGGCTAGGGAACCTGTTAGCTCGACAGTTTGAAGGGCGTGTCTCAAAGGGTATAGCTAAGACAGTCACGAAGCAGAGAGTAGAGAGTCATTTTGACCTAGAACTTCGTGCAGCTGTGATGCATGATATCCTTGATATGATGCCAGAGGGTGTGAAAGCGAATAAAGCCAGAACGATTCTTCAGCATTTGAGTGAGGCGTGGAGATGCTGGAAAGCGAATATCCCATGGAAAGTCCCAGGTCTTCCTGCTCCTGTAGAGAATATGATTTTGAGATATGTCAAGATGAAAGCTGATTGGTGGACCAATGCCGCTTATTATAATCGTGAACGTATACGACGTGGAGCGACAGTTGATAAGACTGTATGTAAGAAGAATCTAGGGAGACTCACACGTCTATGGCTCAAAGCAGAACAAGAACGTCAGCATGCCTATCTTAAAGATGGACCGTATGTCACAGGTGAAGAAGCTGTGGCGATCTATACAACAGCTGTGCATTGGTTAGAAAGCAGAAAGTTCACTCATATACCTTTTCCTCCTCTAAATTATAAACATGATACAAAGCTTCTCATTCTAGCTCTTGAAAGACTGAAGGAACTATACTCAGTTAAATCGAGACTCAATCAAGTCCAAAGAGAAGAATTAGGTCTCATCGAACAAGCCTATGATAATCCACATGAAGCTCTCTCAAGAATCAAGCGACATCTTCTTACCCAAAGAGCCTTCAAAGAATTAACGCTTGAATTCATGGATCTCTATAGTCATCTTGTCCCTATATACGAAGTGGATCCACTAGAGAAAATCACTGATGCCTATCTTGATCAATATCTATGGTATGAAGCTGACGCGAGACATCTCTTTCCGAACTGGGTCAAACCAGCTGATTCGGAACCTCCTCCGCTTCTCGTCTATAAGTTCTGTCAAGGCATCAATAACCTAACAGACGTCTGGAAAACAAGCGATGGTGAAGCTGTCGTTCTACTTGAAACAAGATATGAAAAGGTATGGGTCATCTATCTATCTATTTATCTGTCGATCTACTTGTCTATCGGTCCGTCGATGTATGCATCTATAACTGGTGTATAGGTCTTCATTTCTGTCTTTATACTTCGAGTCTTCTAATGTGTTTCTGGGCATGCATGCATTCTGCAACAAGGGAAAATGGCAAAAAGAGAGAGAGGCGGAGTAGGAATGGAGAGCGGGTTGATTCACAGCAGCTAAGGGGAAGGCTTAGTGAAAGCTAGCTAGGTGTCTCTTCTTCTTTTCTCTTTCTATGAAGAGTCTTGTCACATGAATCCATCGTTCAGCGTGACATATAGTTATGGAGAATTCACGGAGAAAACGTTCACGGCATCAATCAGTCGATCACCGTTTTGTTTTTTAATCTATCTTTCTTCGTAGAAATGTCTTGTTATATTTCCTGGGTAAGTGGAATGAAGACTAGGCAGTCCGTTTGTCTACTGTCTCTCGTGATGTGATGACAGGCGACAGCTTTCATGAAGAGAAACATCTCTTTTCACATCAACTAACTAGCGAGCTAGCTAGCTAGCTAGCTAGTCAACAGTCCAAGTAGTGTGGGCGTTCTGATCTTCATCTCTTCGGAAACGTGAAGAAGCTGTCGCTTGTTGATATAGGATAGGTGACATAGAGCGGAAGAGAACATGAGGTAGATCACACACATGACGATCCAGTGAGAACGGCTTGTGAATGATGATGCCTTTGTCTTCGTGACTTCTCTTTTTCTTTCTTGTTTTCTTCTTTCTTAGTGGTACCTTCCTGTTTCTCTCTCTCTCTTTCTCTTGCTCAAACTTTCTTCCTTTTCTTTCTTGCTCTCTTTCTTGTGTTTTTCTCAGGTGTATGAAAAGATAGATCTGACCTTATTGAATCGTCTTCTCCGGTTGATTGTGGACCATAATATAGCAGATTATGTGACAGCGAAGAATAACGTGAACATTAACTTCAAAGATATGAATCATATCAACTCATTTGGTTTAATACGAGGGCTACAATTTGCTTCTTTCGTATTCCAGTACTACGGCTTGATCTTAGATCTTCTCGTCTTAGGCCTTACCCGGGCTACAGAGCTTGCGGGTCCACCGAATCTTCCTAATGACTTCTTAACGTTCACAGATGTCGAGACAGAGACGAGACATCCTATCCGTCTCTTCTGTCGTTATATTGATCGATTTTGGGTCGTTTTTCGATTTGAGAAAGAAGAAGCAAGAGATCTGGTTCAACGATATCTCACGGAAAATCCCGATCCCAATAATGAAAACATCGTGGGGTACAACAACAAGACTTGCTGGCCAAGAGATTGCCGTATGAGGAGGTACGCCTTATCGACTACCATCAGTCAACGCAGGGGAGATACGAGGCAGGGAGACGTGCGTACATATGGAGATACATACATAGACATACATGATAGATATTCAGGCGAATAGAGAGAGAGATAGAAGATAGATAGGAAAATCGATTGATGTATAGGAAAGTCAGTAGACCTCTTCTGTACGTACTACGTTGACTGACACATGTACATATCTACAGAGAGGGTTTCATGCGAAGAAGGTTCTAGAGTCGAAGGAAGAGTTGTGTGGATAGAGGAAAACTTGGCGGATGTATAGAAATCGGTAGAAGGTTGTGACTGTGGCGATCTAGCATGCTGATTCAAACATACATGCATACATTACTTCGTTGTAGTGCTCCTTAGTGGTGTACGATAGAGTGAAGGTGATAGCAGCCGTGTATATCCATCTGAAATCTCTCTGTAGCATTTCTCATACCATAGTTACTTTGCTGTATAAGTGTTCAAGCCGTTCTTTGTAGCTCTTTCTTTCTCCTCTTCTCTTCTTTTTCTTCTGCCTGTGTTCCCCTTCGCCCACCTTCTATTGTTCGTCATCGTCTTCTTTTCCTTATTGTAATACATTACTTGCTTTTTCAAATTCCGGTGTCTATACGCCGCCCCACCCAGAATCACATCCCGCTCGATCCCTTTCATCAACTTCACTCCTGCTTATCTATTTATCTATCTGTCGATCTCTCTATCTTCAATCTGTCTTAAATCTATCTCTATTTTTTAACTTTCGATCTGTCTATCTCCGTGTTTCTTCTTGTGTGTTTTTCCCTACATCTAAATGATCACCATCGTCCTCATCATTATGTACTTCTGTTTGTTTGCCTTGTCCCTTCTTCTTTCTCTTGTTCTTCTTCTATCCCTTTTTTATCCTTTTCTTTCTTCAGAATGAAGCATGATGTGAATTTAGGCCGGGCGGTCTTTTGGGAGATTGAGAATCGATTGCCACGTAGCATCTGTACACTTGAATGGAGTAGTTCCTTTGCCTCTGTGTATTCGAAAGACAACCCCAATCTTCTCTTCACCATGTGTGGATTTGAAGTGCGAATTCTCCCGAAGATCCGGACGTATACAGAGGAGTTTTCTCAGCGTGAAGGTGTGTGGAAGCTTCAGAATGAAGTGACGAAAGAGATGGCAGCTCAAGCCTTTCTTAAGGTCGGAGATGAAGGGATGAAACGCTTCGAGAATCGTGTACGACAGATTCTTATGGCAAGTGGGGCTACCACCTTCACTAAGATTGCGAATAAGTGGAACACCACCTTGATCTCTCTCATGACGTACTATCGTGAAGCCGTTATCCATACAGAAGCTCTCCTTGATCTCTTAGTGAAGTGTGAGAACAAGATCCAAACAAGAATTAAAATCGGTCTCAATTCCAAGATGCCTTCAAGATTTCCCCCTGTTGTCTTCTATACGCCGAAAGAATTAGGAGGTCTAGGAATGCTCTCCATGGGGCACATCCTTATACCTCAAAGTGATCTAAGATACTCCAAACAAACGGAGACAGGCATTACTCACTTCCGGAGCGGTATGAGTCATGAAGAAGATCAACTCATTCCCAATCTCTATCGTTATATACAGGTAAGATGGTTTCATTCTCGACGGGGACAACATGCATGCAGTGATGCATGCATGCGATGTGGGTGAGAGAACCAAAAAGATTTCTTCATGCGTGTCCGTATTGGAGTGTATAGACACCTAAATAGGTGGGACAAGAGGGGGGTCTTGTTGTTGTCACGTAGTCGGAAACGTTTCTTGCGTCTCCCGTTCATGTGCTCATATCGTTCATCCCTAGATGTGAGGGTAGTCTTCTTGTTCTTCTTATTGGCTTGTTTATCTTTCCATATCTGGGTGGATCCTGCCGAGTAATCGCTCAACCAATAGAGATGCATGTTGTGTCTTTCTTCTGTTCTTTCGTTTCTTCTCCTGTCTCGACTAAAGAAGAGGCAGCACACCGCTCCCGTTCAAGCCTGTGGTTTCTCCTCACCCTTCTCTTTCTCAGACCACTTCAGAGTACCTATCTATCAGTCTATCTATATATATATTTGTATCTGCCTCTCTGCCCTATGTGTCTATTCATCTACACCCATCTGTTGCTTTACCACGCCTGTTGTAGACCTCGCTGAGTCTACATCTCCTCACACTCTTTTTCCCCATGTCTCTTCCATGTTCTGACTTTGGCGTTTGTGGCTATGGTCGTTTTTTCTTGTTTGTTCTGCAGACGTGGGAATCCGAGTTCATCGAGTCTCAGCGTGTTTGGGCGGAGTATGCATTAAAGCGAAGTGAGGCAGCTGCACAGAACCGACGTCTGACTCTTGAAGATTTAGAAGATTCATGGGATCGAGGCATTCCACGGATCAATACACTCTTTCAGAAAGATCGACATACCCTGGCTTATGATAAAGGATGGCGTGTACGTCAAGATTTCAAGCAGTATCAGCAGATGAAAGCACATCCTTTCTGGTGGACTCATCAAAGGCATGATGGCAAGCTGTGGAACCTCAATAATTATCGAACAGATATGATTCAAGCCCTAGGTGGTGTCGAAGGGATACTTGAACATACACTCTTCAAGGGAACCTACTTCCCTACATGGGAAGGTCTCTTCTGGGAAAAAGCATCAGGGTAAGAAGACAGAGAAAAAGAAACAACACGGTCACAGCGAACTTCCTTTCTTCATCTTTTCCTTCAACTCTCTTCTGTTCTTTCCTTCTTAGCTTTCTTCTTTCTCCCTTTCTTTCTCTTTCTAACTCTCTTCACCTTTTTTCCTTTCTTTCTTTCTTTTTTTTTGGCTTTTCACTACTGCCACAACTATAGTGGCGTTGGGGTATGAGCCTGAGAAAGATGAATAGCTACCATCTTCTTCTTCTCCTCCTTCTTTCTCGTTTTCTTGTCTCTCCTGTTGTTTCTTGTTATGCACATCTTCTGTTGGAGACTCCCCGAGACTCTGCGAGCCCTCCTCTCCTTCTTCTTGTTGCACTTCTCTTTCTTCTTCTTTTCTTTCTGTCTCTTCTTCTCGTCTATCTATACTCTCTTCTTCTTCTTCTTCGCTTCTCTCTCGAAGTGTATATACACTCTGATCTTCACTATCTTTTCCTTCATTGGATAGCTGCCCCTGCTCCTCTTGTTGGGTCGCTTCCCCCTCTGTTCCACCGCTCGACAAATCGGGGATTGTCTCTGAAGAAGAATCCCGTCTTCTTTCCGCTGCTGCTATTTGCTCCATACCTTCGAGATATAAGCCCTCCCTTTCTGTCTTGTCATCTTCTCTCTCTTTCTTATCTCCCCCTCTCTTGCGTTTATTCTTGGCTTCATCACTCCGCGCCATCCTCTTCTCTCCTTTCTTCTTCTTCTTCTCTTCATTCATTGTCGCCGTCTTCCTCTTCTTCTTATTTCCTCCTTTCTTCTCCACGACCAGCTGGTCCCTCGCGACCTTCTCTCCCGTTCGCTTCTCTTCTTTCTTATCGTTCTTCTTGCCTCTATCTTCAAAAGTTACACTTCGCCTTTTCGCTTGACTAGGGGATATCTTCTCCACGTCCTTCGGCGTCTGCTTCTTCTCTCGATTCTTTGGATTGCTTCCGGGAGAGGAGGGGAGAGAAGAGAAAGAGAACGGAGAAGCCGAAAAAGCGGGAGGAAAGGAAGGAGAGGGAAGAAGAGAAAAGGAAGGAGTTGACAAAGGAAGACCCAGGAAAGTCTTATCATATTTCTTTGGAGACACGGAAGCAGGCGAGGACAAGGGAACCTTCTCAGCAGTCTTCCGTCTTCCTCTTCTTCTGCTCCCTCCTTTCTTGCTTTTTCTTTCCTCTTTCGAAATCCTTTCTTCTTCCCCCTCTTTCTTCTTCTTCTTCTTCTCTTCCACCATCGCCTTCTTGTTCTGGTCTTCTTCTTCTTCATCGATAGACTTCTTGCTTTGATCTCCGGGGAAAGTACGGCTGTCTTTGGGAGAGGTTAGAGAAGAAGAAGAGGAAAGAAAGAAAGGGATAGAAAGAAAAGGCTTCCGCGCTTGCGTCCCCTCACTATAGGTCTCGTTTTTCTTCTCTTTCTTATCCCTAAAGACATCCGCGAAATGTCCCCTTTTCGCTTGAGTGTCTCTCGATTCTTCAAACTTCTCTTTTGATGATCGCCTCCCTTTCAAATCCGCTTCCGTCTCTCTTTCTTCCTTTTCCTTAGCTTCGTTGTCTTCTTCTTCTTCTACTTGTGGAGATGCCGTTCTATAGAGAGAGAGAAGGTTGTCTTTCTCTTTCTTCATCTTCTCGAGTCTTCTTGTAGTGGGTAGGAGATGACCTGGTAGAGATGTCCTAGGAGATGAACGGGACGATGCAGTAGAGAAAGACGGAATTTCGATCACGGTATCTTCATTCTCAGTCATATCTTCATAGACCGTTTTCTCTTCTTCATCCTCGTCTTCTTTGGTCCTCTTAATCTTCTCTCCTTCTCTTTTCTCATTCTCTTCATTCCACAAAACACCCGCCGCATCTTGATCTTCTTCGGTTACCTCCTTCTCCTGGTGTATATCCACCCCCCAAGATGACTGCGAAGTTCCACTCGTCTTCTCCTCCTCCTTTTCCTTCTTGTTGTTGAGATCATCGGCATCGTCATTTTTCTCGTCTTTTTCTTTCTTTTCGAAGCGTGGAGGAGTCTCTGTTGAAGAAGTCGGGAAAGAAAGATCTGGACTTTCCTCTACTGAAGAGGCTTTTTCTCCCTCTTTCTCTGTGGACGTTCCTCCATGAAGACGATCGGCAGAGACTGCTAAGAAAGCAAAGGGAGAAGGGGGAGGAGAAAAGGAAAGGAAAGAGACACCTTCGTGATCTGTGCTTGCTTGGAGAATGAAGCGAGAAGGTCGGGTCCGACGATCTTCGTCGGAGTGAGAAGCGCAGAAAGCAAAGAGAAAGAAGAGAGAAAGAAAAAGGCGAGGAGAAGCAACAGACATCTTGATTCAAGCTGATGAAAGAGAAATAAAGAAAAAAAGAAAGGGCCTTCTTTCTCCAAAGGAGATAAAGAAGGGGAGAAAACACACAGAAATGTCAAAGCATTATTTCAGGTGTATGTACACCTTGACAGTTCCTGAGGACACAGAGGACCATTCATCATCTCAGAAAGTGGAAGATGTCTCCTTCTCTCTCTTGTGACTTGAAAGATCAGGTAGAAAGAAAGAAAGAAAGAAGAAAGTGCCTCTCTCTTTCCTTTCAGTCTATTTTTGTATCTCCTAGAATCTGGAGATTCTTCACAGCCGCCCTTAAAGCCTGCGTCAGTCTTAAACTTCTCATCAACGCCCCCAAGCGAAAACGACAGAAAAAGAAAGAGAAGAAGAAGAAGAAGAAAGAGAAGACGAAGAAAGAGATAGTACTACTGCTACTACTACTACTGCGAAGAAGAAGAAGGAGGGGAGCTAGGAGAAGGACAGATAGGCAAGAAAGATGTTGTTTTGCAATACGTACTGCTCGAAGATCTCCAGAGAAACTTGACTCTGTTAAAGAAAAGAAGTCTTCTTTCCTTCTCCCATGAACGATACAAAAAGAAAAGCTAGGATAGAAGACATGCGAAGGAACACATGTAACTTCTCTTCACAAGAGAAGAAATCGAGAGAAGAAAAAAGAGAAAGAGAGGCTAGCCTTCTTCTTGTCCTTTCCCCTCTTCTTTTATGAGTCTTGTCCGTAGAAGGCATTCCTCAGTCAACGGCCTTATCACTCCTTCATCTCTCCCTCTCTCTCACTACAAATCTCTATATCTCCATATCTCCATACATATATACATACATGAAGACCATATATGCATCTATAGATACACTCGCAGTGTAGGTTTAAACTCCCCATACATATCTATACCTATACCTTATGTGCATGCATAGAACAATGTACCTATCTATCTATATCTACATATATATATATATGTAGATATGTATACAGCAGTATATGCTGAGGTGAGTGTACCTTTCTGTTAGGATGTGGGGATGATAGCTGTTTGACGAGGGGCACATGCAACTTGGATAGTTCCAGTCAACCCAATAGAACGTCAAAAAGACTCCACAGAGACACCTCTCTCACTTTCTTTCATGATGCAAGCAAGAAAGAATGAAAGAAAGAAGAAAGAAAGAGAAAGAAAGAAGGGAAAGCACACGGTGAATGATGAAAGAAGCAGTCAACACGTGAAAAAAAAGAAAAGGTAAGATCTCTCTCTATCTCTATCGGTATCTCTTCAGCCAAGAGAAGAGAAGCACAGACATAAAGAGAAGAGAAAGAAAGAAGGAGAGGTCATTTCTCTTTCTCTCTCTCTCTTTCTGTTCTGAAGGAGCCGTTCTAATGTAAAAAGATAAGACTCGAGAAGTTCCGATGCATAGAAGAGGAAGAAGATGATAAGAAATGAAAGGAAGATATGTGTCTGAGAAGAACAAGAAAAGGAGACAAAGAAGAAAAAGGAGGAGAGAAGAAGACCGAAGGAAATATGAAGGGAGTCTAAACAATTCTTTCCTGTCCCTATCTCTCTCAATCTCTTTCGTTACCTTTCTCTCTCTCTCTCAGTCTTCATCCAGATCTACTTTCTCTCCTTTTCTTCTCCTTCTCTTCTTCTTCGTCCTCCGTCTGCCTGAGTTCTTCTACTTCATGTTTGTACCTGCAGGAGTTGTATGAAAGAGAAGATCTTATCTCTTCTTCTTCTTCTTGGATTGGATAGAAGAAAAATCTTCTTCTTCTGGAGTACGGAGTATGCACGAAGAAAGAAGAAGAGAAAGAAAAGGCTACTACAAGAAAAGAAGAGAAAGAAAAGACATTCTTTTACTCTTTTCTTGCAGAAGAAGGGAAGTTACGCATCCTGAAAATGAATGAAAAATACAAGGAAGAGTTCTCTAGTAGGAGGGGGGGGAGGAGGAAGTAACTCTTAAAATGACTTGTGAAATGTCAAATCGAGAATGAAAACCGATCTTTTTCCGGATCATTCCGTCTTTCTTTCTTTCTTTCTTTCTTTCTTTCTTTTACTTATGCGTTCCTTCAGTCTCTCACGCATTCAGCGTCATCCCCCGCCGGCGTGACCCTTCGGTGTTTATTCTCATGGCTCGATAATCCTACTCATGGAGGGAGAGACAGACTACTTCTTGAGAGAACGGTGGTCAATCTCCATCCATTCGGGCTTTTAATTCTTCCTCCTCGTCATCTAGCGTCGCCAATGGATCGGTCGGGATTACAGCCTCTCTCGGTGGTGGAAAGGTGGCAGGAAAAGGCGGAGGAGAATTCGACTCTAGTCAGTTCGAGTTCGGGTCAATGTAGTCCTGTGTGCTTTTAGTCGTGGTCGGTTTAACCGATGGACGGTTAACCGTGAGAACCCTACCGGTAGGAGGGAGGGAGGGAGGGACCACCGGTGGACGACTACCACACGTTTACTCCCCCTTCCACTACTATAAGGATGATAGGTATTTTGAAGACTCTTCAACAAGAATGACTACAAGGACTAGGCCTACGCGTCCTTCTACTTCTCTTATCTTTTGATAACGAATGTGGATAGAGATACAGTCCTCTCTGCTATGACTAACGCTCTCTCTAAGGTTCTTCTTATCCTGCTTCTTCTGACGACTCCCGGAATCTTCGTAGGGCAGCATTCCTTAGGATCCTCTTTCAAATTCTCCGTAGCTATCGCCACTTCTACTACTTCTACTTCCACTACTACACCTTTCACTTCCACGTCTAATCGAAGCTCTGCCGCCACCGCCCATCTCTCCTACTCCTACTCTTACTACTACGCGTACTCTTACTCCTACTGCTACTTAGACTCCTAGCTGAGAGGAAACGACAAGGTCTTTTTTCTTGTTAAGAAGCAGCACTCGTGCCCCAATAAGTAGTAGTGAACTCTTGTCTTTTCTTCTCTTCTTCATTTCTCTTTCTTCTTTCCCCAGTGTCTTAGCATAGATACAGATTCTTGTCTCTCGCACTTTCTTTCTCCTTATCTTTCAACTCAGTCGATCATACACCCCGATATCTGTGCACCATCTACAGCTTCAAAGAAAAAAGAAAGTAGTAAGAAAGAGAAAGAAAGAATGAGAGAAAGAAAGAACGATGGACAGACAGACAGGTAGGTGGTGGAAGAAGTTCAACTGAGACAAGAGCAGCAACACGACGTAGAAGATCGAATATGACAGCCTCTTCCCCCCCCTCTCTGTGTAGGAATGACACACGAGCTCTCCTCCTCCTCTTCTAGAAGGTCTCTCTCCTGTTAGGTACCTAAACTCACTGCTCTCTCAACAAAGCGACGTTCACGTGCTCTCTCATTCATATATATATGTATATATACATGTGTATATATATCTATACATGTATATATATACATTATATATGTTTGCATACGTACATGGAGACGTTGTAAGGCAGAAACAAATGCATGTAGAGAGGGAGGTGCCACCGCAGGAGAGGGTGGATATCACTCCTCCATACAAAAGTTCGAGTAGTGGAGTCCTAGCCCTATTCCTCTTTCTCCTCTTCCCGAACCTTCTCTTTTTTAACATAGGGCAACCCCCATAAGCCCGAGAGGAAAGGAAGAGAATCGAGTGACTTTAGTATCAGGAGTCGTTAGTAGTGGATGGAGTCGACCGACCAGCTCTCCGTCCTTTCAGCTCATCTCTCGTATCACTCACTCTGTAAGAGATAGACATACATGTCTATATGTGTGTATATATGTATCCGTATCTCTGTCTATGTGTCTGTGTATGAGGTGTATGTTGTACCACCATGTATGCATGTGCTATAGATATATGCATGTATAGAGATGCACAGATACATATAGATATTCTATCTATCTATCTACGTTTAGAAATATTCGATCCACCACATATTGTATGTATGAGTCTTGTCATGTAGTCGCGGTAGACGCCGTGTATAGACGGCTGGGGGGGCTTATCATCTGCTTGGATCGCTTTGAAGAGTTCCTTCGCTCGTTCTTACTCCCTACACCTACCTTCTTTACCTATCTTTTCTTTCCGCCTTTTGAGAAAAGCAGCACTACTACTACGAGAAGAAGAAAAGGAAGAGAAGAAAAGGAAGAGAAGAAAAGGAAGAGAAGAAGAATGACCAACAACAGAGAAGAAAACGGAGAAAGAAAGTAAACACGAGATAGATAGATAGATAGATATAAAGATATAAAGATATATATATAGATAGATAGATAGATACCCACGATACCCACGTAGACAAGATACATTCTCATGACTACTTCCTTCTCCTCCTCCGGTCCGCCTGCGTGGCCTCTTCTTTCAAGTGAAGTGAATCCTGGCTCGCTTTTTTTCTTTTCTTTGCTTCTTTCTTTTGAAAAAGAAAAAGCACCGAAGTCATGTTTCATGAGAATCGTAAGAATGGAAGAGAAAGAGAGAGCGGGGCAGGCAATTGATCAAGTTATGACTAAAGAAAGAAAGGAAGTTCGTCTATCAATGGATGAAGGAATACAAGAAAAACGACCGGAGGGACATGTATCAGCCATCTATCCAGCCACACACCCCACCGATAAGTGGCTTAACAAGAATAAGAATAAGAAGAAAAGATTAAGAGAAGTATGAAAGGCATGCACATCCAGCTAGCTATGTATCGAACTATTAACTATACGACCATGAGTATTGCTCCTACTACTATTACTACTACTATCTAGCAGTAGTAGTAGTAGCAGGAGTAAGAGTGAGAAATCGATGTATCTCTATTTCTTCTCTCTATTGTCTCTTCAATGAATAAGGGACCAATCAAACGAACACATGAATGGCTCCTGCATGCATATATATATATATATATATATGCATACGTATGTATGGGAAGAAGATGAATGCACGCGCTCGTCGTTAGGATGATCCTGAAGATGGTGAGGGCTCGCTAGACACCTATGTCTATCTATCTAGCTATCCATCTATCTAGCTATCTATCAGTTAGTTCGTTTGTTCATTCCACTCCCTTTCTTCTTCTTCTTTTTCTTTTGTCTCAGTTTTTTCTTCAGCGGCAATCCAGTTGATAGAGAAGTCAAGAAGAGAGAAAAGGACCATCATGGAAAGAAAAAGAAGAAAAGGTTGAAATCTTCATCTTCTCCAGAAGGCAAAAGACGAAGAAGAAGAAAAGCACCTGCCTAGCTGACGTCATAGTACTACTCATAATACTTATAGTAGGACTACGAATACAGGTATCAGATCCACAGAAGGTACTAGTCGTCCTCGTCGTTTCAAATAGCTATCCCAATGAAATCTATCTATGTATCTATCTGTGCATATCTCTATATCTATATCTGTATAGATATATTAATGAATATAGATCGATGCATGCCCTGATGACGGCCCAGGAGAGGTGGCTGGAAGAAGATGCTCCATGGACCACCGCCGACAAGAAGAAGAGAAGTAAACAAGATAAGAAAGAAAAGAAAGAAGAGAAAGAACGACGACCTGTGTGGCATAAGGGCTCGCCTTCCTTTCAATCATCACGACGAGAAGGAGGAGGAAAAGCTTTTCTTCTTTTTCTTTTTCTTATCAAACACATCCTATACGGTTGAAGACCCACGCCCTTCCCCCTTCACCTTCTTCATCTTCTTTCTATCCATCATCGCCATCATTAAAGACTCGACTGACTTCTTTCTTTCTTTCTTTGTAGTCTATTTCTTTTCTTCTTTTTATTTACACTTCCTCATCTTCATCTTCTTCTTCGTTGTCAGATGAATGGCGTCGTGTCCCCGCCCCTCCACTCCCCGAACTTCTGCGATGCAGAAAATCGTAAGTCTCGGATGAGCTACCTCCCGCCCGAGGCTACAAGCAAAAAGAAAAGAGACCAAAAGAAAGAAAGAAAGATCAAACAGAAAGACGAACAAGCAAGAAAGACAGAAAGAAAGAAGCCTTCCTTCTTCACGTCATTCATCTCTCCCGAAACACGGTGAAAGAGAAAACTCCCCACTCCTTCTGCGAACTTGCCTCACATCGATCTAGCTCTCTACATCTGCATGTATATCTAGGCATGCATGCAGTATCTACACATGTGTGAACCGATGAAGAGCGTCCAGGTATATGTGTAAAGATACATATACATGTATGTATATGGCCTCAGATACAGGAAGAAAGGCGGACCTATCTCTATACATCTATAGATACCAGAGAAAAGAGGGAAGTGTTTGTGGAGTGGGAGAGAGACAGACCACCCGCCTTGATGAGTTAATGCCTTATGACTTTCTTTCTTTCTTTCTTATCTTTTCCTTTTCTTCTTGCTGTCTTGAGTTTGTATACGTTTCTTTCTTCCCTCCTGAACTATGAGATCTTGGTGGATTCATTACCTGTAGATTGATCTCTGTATCTCCAGGGATTTCGATCTGCTTTCTCATCCAAGATTCATATGAAGCGACTTCTCTCCTTTGTGCATTTCTAGCCAATCTCTCATCTTCGTCTTCTCTCCCACCGAAGATCTTTCTTATTCCTGTAGCTAGGACATCTTGCGCTGCTTCCCCAAAGGCCTTCATCATAGTCGAGGTGGAAGTAGAGGTATTCTTTCTAGGCTGAATGGTACTACTACTACCACCACTGCTACTACTTCTGCTATCCCCCCCCCCTGCTTTCTGATGCTCCGTATGACGCGACTCAAGTCCAGCGCCTTCTCCTTTGTGATCTTCTCTTTCTCCTTTTCTTGCATAACCTTGTGGATGAAGAGATTTCGTGAAAGCAGGAAAGTGTTGATCTTCTTCTTCTTCTCTGTCGTTTTGGAGTCCTTTGCCATTCATCCTTCGAGGTATGAATCTCCCTTTGCCTCCTAGACCTCCTCCTTCACCTTCTTCTCTTCTCACCTGCGACCACTCCCGTGCATGCAGTGGTTCCTCTTCTTCTTCCTCTTCTTCGTTATGATCTTCTTCATCTTCTCTCTCTGTGAGGGTTTCCTCCAGAGACGTTGTCTTTGCGCGAGAAGCGATCTCTCTCCTTCCTTCTTGAGAAGGGGGAAAAAGAGAGACGAGGTCTAATAGAGGGACATTCTTATGGTAGCTGTGTGCGTGATCGTCAAGAGCTCTCTCGAGGTCTTTCTTCGTGCTCTTCTTCTTCTTCTTCATCTTTTGACTCTTATCCTTCATATCGCCACGTGTCCCTGTGAAGGTGGACGTCCGGACAATCGCTTCGAGAACTTCATTCGCGCCTTCTTTTCCCGGGTGTGCTTCGAGCCACCTCAAGAGATGAAACCGATGCTGCTGAAAGATCTGGAAGACGGTCATGTCTGAAATCCCTAAGATTTCTTCACCCCCGTCAAGGTCGTTTCTCTCATGCGTCGTCGAGTCATTCGATCGAGAAGAACAACCTCCATACGATTCTTCTTCTCCCCCTACTCCTCTATTAG